>NC_056739.1:706256803-706344303 GCF_019279795.1 Protopterus annectens | reverse complement strand
CTATGTTACCTTTCTTCAGGTATTAGGGGACTTTTGTACATTGTTTGTTGGATAGACTTGCAGTGGTCTGTAGACTGATTGCCCAGTGCTTACATATAGACCTGTTAAGTTGAGACAGCATTGTAATTTGCAGAAGGGAAAACTACACCAGTTTCCCTCCCCAGACTATAAAATTGAACCAGTATACTGGCTGCAGAATCAGAAGTATTAATAAGTTCTCTTAAACTCTTTCAATAGTAGTTTTTATTGCCTGTTTTGTTCAAACAAAATAGAAAAGAGGATTTCAAGATGGTATCACAGTATGAACAGCTGAAAGCAAGACTCTGGGCTGAGAAACATCTAAAACATCAAAAGCCAGCAAAGTACTGTAAATTGGTAACAGCAATCAATAGCTGAAGTGTCTATAACATCCAGAAGGTCTATAAACAAGAGAAAAAGTGAAGAAAAGGGGAGACCAGCAATAGGAATAAACCTAAAAGTTGGAGATGCAGGAGTCTATATGGATAATGACACTTTACTGTAAACAAGAACTAACAGCAATGGTTTCTCCTGCCATAAGACTCTGCAGAAAGATAAAACTTCATTCCAAGTTATTGTATCACATTACTTCAAGTTTTCTACTCATTAGGATTAAAACTTACAAAGATCATTGGCAGATGCAAGATGAATTAATAAAAAGAAATATATGGAAGTGGGAGAAAGTGATGAAAGAATGTTTAACCATTTAACAAACGTAGAAAAGGATAGTATGGGTACTTCATTGGAGAGACTTCCTACAAAGCTGTTTCCTGTTCTCTAAAAGTAAATGATGGATAAACCAAAGGAGGTAAAAAGCTTTTGAAAAGTTAAAAGATTTTATAAAAATGCACTGGGAATGTTGAGTGAGGACAGTACTTAAACCATATTGATATTTGTATATATAACCAAGGATGTTTTATATGACTAAGATATGAATTTCTCTCTGAATAATGTTTTAAAACAACTGAAATTAATAAGTACCAAAATAGAAAATATTTAATTAATATAGATGTAAAATATATGCATTATATTTCACCTTTTATTTAAAATAGAAGTGCATATCTAACTGGAGAGTGAGGCAAGATAGATAAGATGATATGTTTTGTAAATAGCTGATTTTATTTTGTTAAACTTGTTTGTCTAATTAAACTGCTTTTAGCTGCAGCTTGGCATCTCTTCTCATTCTTCCATCTATATTGTGGGTTACTGCTTAACCTCAATACCAATGTAAGAACCCAAGACACCAGACAATCAGAGAAAATAACTTGCAAACTGCTGAAAGGAGATGAAAGAAATGGTACAACAGAAATTAAAATATGAACAAATGGCACAGAAACTGACTGAACTCAAATATGATTCATGCAGAGATAACTTGAAGATTACACCAGCACCAGAAAAAATCAAAGTGAAGGACTGTAAACATTTTTGAGAAAATGCTTCAGTATATGGACTATACTTTCTGTTGTTGATATTAACATAGAGTGAGCACATACAGTAAATATTCTTAGATTGAGACTGAGAAAGCAGACATGGGGTCATGGTCAAGATAGCAGATAAAAGCAATAACTGAAAGAAGCTTTGCAACTTTAAATATCTTCTGACTAAATTTGAGGGGGAAGTTATATATCTGAGTTCATTTTTACAGAATTGTATTTCTGAAGTTAAATGAAACTTAAAGATATAATTTTATATTTCAGATTCTAAAAAATTCTAGCCAAAAAGACATGTAAAGACTCAGATGTGGACAGACCTGAATATGAGTTATTCAAAGGCAAATTTGCAGGACTTATATTTTTAAGAAAGATATATAATCATTGATCCAAAACATGCAGGATATATCTCTGAAAATTGATAAATTAGATTCTAAGATGGATAACTTTAAAGAAGAGTGTAAGAATCTGATGGAACATATGGAAAATGTAATAAAAAATACATTTGTGAAATATGTTTTAAATGATCATGAGCTGCGAATTTCAGAAGGTGAACTACAGACTAAGTCCCTGCTAAAACAGAATACTTGGTTAAGTGAAACAGCAGATGATCTGGAGAATAGACTTAGAAGAAATAACATAAGGATTTATTGAGTATAAGAAAGGGATAAAGGAAGAACATGATTAACTTTCTTACTACATGGCTGCACAAATCTTTAAATCTATCTGAAGTTCTATCTTTTGGTATAGGAAGGGGACATAGTTCTTTGGTATCTATAAGATAAGAAAATGCTCCTCTATGATCAATTATAGTATTATTTATATCAAGTATGGAAAATGACTTAATTTTAAAAACTGCATGATTCAGTCCTGCTATTAAAGTAGGAAAAACAGTATTCATTCTGACAATGACTATTCTACAAAAGCTATGAGCAAAAGGAAAAACTGTTTACCTTTAATTAAAGAATTGAAGAAAAGCAGGAATCAAAGCAAGAATAAAAGTTCATTTCTCTGATGGCACTAAGACTTTTGACACTCCAGATGAAGCCTCTGATTATTTTCTTAAAAGTAAAGTAATAATTACATCAGAAGATATTGAGTGGAACACTGTTTCCTCTTAAAAGGCAACCAGGCACCAATTCATGGCAATCTATCTCAAAATCTAAAAAAAAAAAAAACTTAAATGATATTCTAGATTGTTTTCACTTGTATAATTCTATTTGGAATGTATGCTGCTTGCTTCATTAAGTGGTAATCCCCTCAGTATTAATGGCTTATGCACAGTAGTGGAGAGGAAAAAAGGAAGCAAATGTAAGTACGGATATGTTGTTTTTTAAAATACTTTAACAATAATTCATTAGAATATTATATATATATATATATATATATATATATATATATATATATATATATATGCCATTCATACAGTGTATTGGCTTATAGTTATAATATGAAAGTTAAGTATATTAAAACACACACAGTTTGTAATGATTTCTTAACATTTATTTCTTTTGATGTTAACTGTATGTACTGTGTTAATGAAGAAATAGTAATAACAATGAAAACATTTATGACTAGTGCATAAATAGTATATTGTTTTCTTAATATAAAATAGAGCTGAACTTGTGATATTGACATCTTTCCCCCGTGTTTTCATATTTAGTAAACAAACCGGATTGGTGGTTGTTTTGGGGAACTCTTGATTGTTTTGATTTAAATATAATATACAGTTATTATTGTTTAATTTATTAATGGGAGGCCACGGTGGTGCAGTAGTTAGCATTGTCGCCTCACAGCAAGAGGTTCTCCGGTTCGATCCTCGGCTGGGGTGCCTTCTGTGCAGAGTCTGCATGTCCTCCCTGTGGTCGCGTGGGTTTCCTCCGGGTGCTCCGGTTTCCTCCCACATCCCAAAGACATGCTGCAGGTGGATTGGAGACTCTAAATTGGCCCTAGGTGTGAGTGTGTGCATGTGTGTGCCTTCTGTGGAAGGTTGGGCGCCGGGCTGGCAACTCAACACTGTAAAACTCCACTGGCAATCATGAGCGGACAGGTGATTTGCTGTGGCAACCCCTAACCGGGAAAAGCCGGAAGAAGAAGATTGTTTAATTTATTAATATAGATAATTAATTTAGAAATGGTTACTAAGTGATTGCAAATTTGTTGTTGTCACGAATATTGCACTAATATCATTATTAACAAATGTATTTCTTAATGTTTTCTTTTTGCTTATTCTCTTCTTGGGATTCTGTTTTCCACTTGACACTGGAAACTGAGCATTTTTCAGTTGTTTTGTAAAGAAAAGAAAGAAGAGAGAAAACCTAGTTATTGATTTTGTTAGATATTACCAACAACAATGCAAACTACCTTTGGGAGAGGGCAAAGGAAAAAAGGGGAAACTGTTTCAGGTGTCTAAAGTATCATGACATCATCATGAGAAAATGACTTAAGTTAATACATATTACAAATCTACGTTTAACTGTTAATTAGAGTAGTGTAATCTACGGTATAGCAGCATGAACATTTATTGCATTTGTCTCATTTGATAAAAAAGTAAAGCAGAGGAGAAGAACAGCATTTATAAAAGGAAGCATTATTCACAGAATGCTGTACATGACTAAAGGGTAAAGACCATTAAAGTACTTGTTTTTAATTGCACATACTTAAATACATTATGGATATGCATACATAAATTTTATATGTTCTTGTACTTTTTGATAAAAAAATCACTTTTATTTAAAGTCATTTGTCAACATTCATTTTACATTTTTTCTGCAACTATTTATCATCTTTCAATATGATCATATAATTGAACAGTGTAATATATATTGATCTTTAGGTATCAATTACTAAAGGATATAATGTTGAGTTGAATTGTTAGGAAAGGTGTGATTTCCCTTTGGTGTTTTTGACAAGTTTTTAAATTGATTATAGCCTTGTGACTGCTGCAAAGATAGATCTAAAATGAACTTGCATTAACCCAGTTTTCTTAATGCCTCACTCACTGCACAGTCTGTAGAACTGTCACAATTATTAGTTATTCTGTTAGCACTCTGAGATTATAACATATTAATTACAAATTACATATAGAAGCCAAATGCTATATACATTACTTAGATAATTAATATGAATTAATTTTACATATATTATACAGCATAAAATTAAGCAACTTAATAAGTGATTAGCATACCATACATGTTATATATTACATATTATATATTTCTGCAAAATGCTAAAATAAACGTTCAAGTGTTATTTGTAAATTTTGCAACTTGATTGATCACACCTAAAGACATATTGACATTTTAATGTATTTAGGTAAATTAAAAGACAAATTTTAATTTATATGGTTTCTCATTAAAGATACACACTTGAAATTTGGATGATATGTTATAAATGCATTGATTCATCGATTATTTACTCATTTGTTTTATTTTCAAGAGATAATCTGATCCCACCGATGAGACCAGATGCATACAAGTGGATAGACTGGACTGGTGATCACTGAAACTCTTTTAAGTCTAGTCATGCAATCTAGACCATTTGATACCTGAATGCCATGTTTGTTTTTCTGCAGATAGGACATGCTGGTGTATAGGTAGCTAAGGATTTGTGAGAGTATATTATTTAAGATATTTTCCTTGTTGATAGTTTCGCTCCACAGGGAAATGAAATCAAGTTGGGTGTTATTTGTGATTTCACCCCAGTTGTTTAGGTTTTGTTCAAGTAGGGTCAGGAATGAGCTTTGTTTATATGAATGGAGAGCTTGTTTTAAAATATGGGTATATTTTCCAACATGTCCTATTTGTGTTGCAAGCAAAGTTTAGATTCTTTGATTTTGAGTTCTGATGATGTGTATTTTGCACAGCTGTGATGAATTCAACAGAGATGAGTAAGAGTGCTCAAATTCACCTGACCAAAGGTTCCTTGACTTTGTCAACTCTAATGCCCTGGACCAGCTGGTTGACACCCCCACCAGGGGCACCAACATGGTACTTATGAATATGGGAGACCACTGTAGCTCCCACACTGTGAGTTCATCCTTGCTGAGATCTGATTACAAATCAGTCTCATTCAAGGTAACTATCACACCTAACCCTCCCCTAGCAGCAAGTAGACTAAAAAACTTCTCTAAAGCAGATTATAACCTCTTACAGGATGGTAAAATAGCTTTGTTGCACCTCTCCCCTCAGACAGAACCAGTAACTATGCCAAGCTCTACACCAATGCCCTATACAAGCACCTGCATAACTGCATTGACTCAGCAGTACCTGTTAGGACCAAAACAAGCTCTTCAAGGAAAAGCAAACCTCCCTGGTGGACAACCACCATCAACAGGCTTTACAATAAAAGGAAGAAACTGCTGTCCAAGAGTATGAAGGAGCTGACTCTAAAATGGAGACACTCCCTCCTCAGCTTAAATAAGCAAATAAAACTTCTTGTGAAGTCCTTAAAGGCAAATTAGGAATCCAAGTTAGCTTCCTCAACCAAAGACAACTGTAAGGCATTCTTTAGTTACATGCATAACCTAAAAGTTAAGGCTCAGATTTGCACCAAACTGGCAGTTAATGGTAACACATACACTGAGCTGGTGGACATAACTATCCTGCTAGCCAACAGTTTCAGTCAAAACTTCATTCTCCCATACCCACCACATGTATTTCATGACATCCCTACCACTTATCCGCTGCCTTGTATCTCTAAAGAGCAAGTCATAAACAACCTCTCTAAGGCCATAATTATAGCATCAATGGGACCTGATAACATCCCAGGCTACATCCTACATGTGCTCAAACAAGAATTAGTATCACCATAGGCTATTCTTTTCAATCACAGTCTAAGCATTGGCTTCATCCCAGCTGAATGAAAAACAGCCACCATTTTCCCCCTGCTCAAAGGTGGTGCTTCTACTGACTCTGGGAACTGCAGACCTATTAGCCTGACTAGTGTTATCTTAAAGGCCATGGAGAGAATCATCATGGACATTATCAAAAAAGATATAGGTAATCTCCAAACACTAGATCCTACGCAGTTTGAATTTGTCAGGGGGGAATCATGCTTGTTAAACCTGGTGGATTTCTTTGAGACAGTCACAAGGGCTCTGGATGAGGGGAATCTGTGCACACAGCCTACCTAGACCTGGCCAAGGCATTTGACACTATCCCTCACTCAGACATTACTGACAAACTCTCCCAGCTAGACATCAACCTTTATGTCATAAGGTGGGTTGTGAACTGCCTCTCCGATAGAATCCATGCAGTCAAAATAGGGGAATCCAGCTCCAACAGCAGACCTATTACCAGTGGTATTCCACAGGGTCAGTTCTGGGACCTCTAATGTTTTGAATCTACTTCTCCAAAGTACAATCTAAAACCAAGGGACTGTGGCTGACAAAGTTTGTTGATGACTGCAAACTGGGTGAAGTCATAGAATCTCCAAATGATGTTAACATCCTCCAATAAATTCTTATGCAAGAAAATGATTGGTGCCAAAGTCATGGCCTCAAATTCAATTCAAAACAATGTATTATCATCCCTTTTGGCAAGAGCAATATTCCTGCAAATTACCACATCAATACCTTAAGTACATCAGTGGTGAGAGATCCAGGCACTCAGGTTGACAGCAACCTTTCCTTTCCTTTGATCACCCTGTCTCCAGAGTGATAAGAAGGGCATTCTATATGGCTCACCTCATAAGTAAGGGCATTGCCTTGAGAAAAAGTGAAGTTATCATCTCCCTGTACTCTTCACTCATTAGGCCAATAATTGAGTACAACACCCCTTTTGGCATGTACCTTTCAAAGCACCTGCAGCAATTGGAGAGACCACAAAGGTTCCTCACAAAGAATATTCAAGGTCTTCACAAATTGTCCTATGTGGATTGGTTGAAATCACTGTCACTTTATTCTGTTTCACACAGACTACTCAGAGGAGATCTCTGTCTTGACTATAAGGTGATCTCTGACCCTGCTTTATTGGAAATGCTGAACATTTGCAAGTCAAATGGCAGATGGGTTACTAGCTGTAAAGACCTAAACCTGGTATGTGACATCAATAAAACCTGCTGGAGGGACAGATTTGTCTCCCAGAGGTTACCACACCTTTGGAATAGACTCCCACTTCACATCAAATAGAGCATCTCATTGGCCATCCTCAAACACAGTCTGAATGATTGGATGGGTAACCATTAATTCACCCTTCGGGGGTTCAACCTGTGTCCCTCTTGGACAGAAGAAATAAGTGCTGATCATGGTAAAATTGATAACATTTGGCTAGGCTTCTAAGGGCCCTCAGGCCATTAGCCTTGTAACTTCCTATGATCTTATGATAAGTCAGGCAAGAGCTCTACTAGGTGGCATGTGGAAAAAATAGTGCAGTGATGGATTTTTTTGGATGATCAGTGGGATAACATACATATGTCTTACAAATCTCTTAATAGGATACCTGAGTAGGGGGTTTCAGTCATTGCAAGTATATAGTTAGGCATGTGCTGGAGAGGACATTGTATTTGGTGATGGATCTGGTGGCAACTAGGTAGAATGGTGTTGTGGCTTCCTTCAACCTGGTTGCCATACTCTTTTATATAGATTTATGACATATAATGCTTTATTTGTTGGTGAAAGGTTGGATTGCTATTTCATTCCCAGATTATTTGTTGATGAATAGATTAAAAAAAAGTTTTATTGATGGAATGATTAGCTTGAATTGACCATTTCCTAAAATACATAGATATTGTTAAGCTACTTCTTTTTCTTGGACAGGGGCAATATGTGCTGATCATGGTAACAAGGGTAAAATTTGGCTAGGCTTGTAAAAGCCCTCGAGCCATTAGCCTAGTAACTTCTTATGATCCTATGATAAGTAAGGCAAGAACTCTTCTAGGTAGCTTGTGGAAAACATAGTGCAGTGTTGGAGTTTTTGTTGGTGTTTTTAGATGATCAGTATGGGATAACATACATACATCTTAAAATCTCTTGATAGGATATCCGAGTAGGGGTTTCAGTTGTTGCAAGTATGTAGTTAGATATGTGCTGGAGAGGACATTGTATTTGGTGATGGATCTGGTGGCAGCTAGGTAGAATAGTGTTGTGGCTTCCTTCGACCTGGTTGCCATACTCTTTTATATAGAATTATGACATATAATGCTTTATTTGTTGGTGAAAGGTTGGATTGCTATTACATTCATTCCCAGATTCTTTACCGATGAATAGATTAAAAAAAAGTTTTATTGATAGAGTGACTAGCTTGATTTGACAGTTTCCTAAAATGTACAGAAATTGTTAAACTATTTCCTTTGTTCAAAAACATTTTATTATTTATTTATTTATCATTTGTTGACCGGGAAAGTCCGACTAGGTTCCACAGAGCCTGTTTTCAGCGGGGGCCCAGGGAGAAATGCTCCAGATGCATGTCTTTGGAATGTGGGAGGAAACCGGAGTACGCGGAAAAAAACCACGCGAACACAGGGAGAACATGCAAACTCCACACAGAAGGCACCCCAGCTGAGAATCGAACCGGTGAATCTCTTGCTGTGAGACAATAACGTTAACCGCTGCACCACTGCGCCACCCCAATTTATGTTTATGGAAATAACATATTTGAATTAGAGGTTGAATAGAAGTAAAAGAGAATCAAATTAATTCATTTTGATAAAGATCTTCTTCTTCTTCTTCTTCTTTTGGCTGCTCCCATTAGGAGTCACCACAGCGGGTCATCTGTTTCCATTTCTTCCTGTCCTCTGCATCTTGCTCTGTCACACCAACCACCTGCATGTCCTCTCTCACCACATCCATAAACCTTATCTTAGGCCTTCGTCTTTTCCTGTTACCTGGCAGCTTCATTCTTAGCATCTTTTTCCCAATATACTCTGCATCCCTCCTAAGCACATGTCCAAACCAATGTAATCTTGCCTCTCTGGCTTTGTCTCCAGACCTTCTAACCTGGGCTGACCCTCTTAATTCTGTCCACTCTTGTCACACCCAGTGCAAATCTTAACATCTTTAACTCTGCCAGGTCCAGCTCCATAGATGCCTTATTTATAGATACTAATTTACTGATTATTTGCATCATATTTATTTGAATCCATAAGTGAAATAGGGTCTATATTAGAACACCAAGCATTTGAAATGTCGAGTGTTCTAATATCGACCCATTTTCAGCGAATGCTGAAAATATCGAAGAAACAGAAAACCAAATTCTTTCCTAGGGAAAAAAATTGGTTGTCCATTTCTGTTGCTTCGGTATTTTCAGCGCTCTGGTGGAAAGTTACGGGTCAGGTTCAGGTAAGTGCACGATTGAGTGGATGTGTGGGTTAGGGCAGGTTGGGTGAGTTAGGGTTAGGGTGCGGGTCAGGTAAGTGTGCGATTATGTGGATGTGAGGGTTAGGGCAGGGTAGGTGAGTTAGGGTTTGGACATGGGTGAGGTGACTGTGCGATAGTGACGGACCCTTAGGGTTAGTTAGGGTTTGGGTTAAGGTAAGTGGATAGTTAGTGGTGTATGTATAGTTTAGTGTAGAGTTAGGTGTACGAGTTTAGGTGTGTGTGTGTGGATTGCTGTTTGTTTGGTGTGCTTGTGTTGTGTGTATGTGTTTTGGAACAGCAAATTTTTTCCCTAGGAAAAAAATTCACTGTTCCGAATGTTCGATGTTTTGTATTTTCGATTGCTAGGGTTTGATATCAGAACACTCGACATTTTGAATGTTCGGTGTTCTAATATAGACCCATGAAATATATCCAAGGGAGAAAATAATTTAGTTTATTTTAGTTTGAAAGGAATATTATTCAACATATAGCTAAGCAAGTTATATGTAGGTGTTCCATAAAACTCAGCTTTGGAAACCGTATTTTAGCATTCAATATTAAAAGATCTTTCAGATAACTATGTCATTTTAAGGCTATGATAAGATGTCTAATATGTACAATAACAATACCTGACAACATTTTAGTTACAGCTGTGACTTTCTGTGCAAGGGTAGAGTTATATTTCTTTGTGGGAAGATGTACTTTTTGTCTACTATGATAGGCAGATTGGGAACATTAGCATCAATAGTTAATTGATTTGTTAATATAAGTATTATGGTTTATATTACTTTTATTTATTTAATATGTTTCTTTGATAGTAATTTTAATCTTAAGAAAGAAGCAGTATTAACTTTAGTTAGATTTAAGTTCAATAATAGTAGTTGTTACCTGTGATAATTCCCGGTAGATATAATGTAAAAAGTCAATATGAATGCAATGAAATTGAGCTCCATTAATATTAATGGATTCATTTGCAGCAATTAGAGAACTGCGTTAATGAAACATCTAAAAGTAAATAAAGTAAACATTATCTTTTTAACAATAGACTCATTTAGTTGAAGAAAACATCAATTTTTAGAAAGAGTTGGATATGAAATTATTGTCTCTTCATGTTTTGGGGGAAAAAAGTGTATGACTATACTCTATAAAACAAATAATTCATGCCTAACGTTACACATATTATTTCTAACTATAAAGACATCTATACTATCATGAATATTGTTTTCAATAATAAATTATAAACATTACTTAATTTGTGTTGGATACCAGGTATTACGAGCAAGTATTGCAAGGAACCATTTAGAAATTTTACAGGATACTTAGAAATGTGATCCTATTTTAGCAGGAGTCTTTAATTTTGTGAGGAAGGAAAAAGATACAAGTGCTAGAAATGAAGAGTTTAAAACAAAGGCAATAGCACAAATATTAAATAAATGGCTATCTAATAGTGTTAAACATGTAATAACAGTTGCTGATAGTGACTCAGTTTATTTTGCAAACTATTCATATGTTTATTCCATACAAACATGTATCAATAAGAGATTTGTTTCGATGGATTTTTTTAAATAAAACTGATAATTTTAAAACTGCTTCATGTCCTTTATCAGATCATAATGCTCTGTTCATGAATATTGTAATGGATAATAGAAAATATCAATTTATTCGGAAAATTCTAAGTTATATAACATTTAAATGTTTTAAAGAATATCTTTATAAAGAAATTGAAGAAAATCTGGAATTTAATGATAGAAAATATATTGATAAGATTATTTTCTGGAAGTCTTGTGAAATGCATATAACTGATAGAATGAGAAAATGGTATTATAATAAAGTTAATGAATGAAATAAAGAACTAGCTAATATTCAAGGGAAATTACATAAAGCAAAATTAGAACAACAAGAAAGAAATGTTAATAATACCAAAATTATAAAATGTTTAACTAATCAAGAGCAGTGTATCCTGGAACACAAAACTAAAATAACATTAGAATAAAAATCATAGTTATGTAATAACTTCTAAAATATGTAAAGGATAGCCAATCGAAGTAAACCATTGAGTAGAAAAGCTTAAATTACAGACATTATGAATCCATCAACATTTTTTTATATTTAAAGACTACCATGAAAATTAAAAAAAATGGATTAATAAAACAAATTAAATTAATTTTTAAATACAATGTAATTTTTAAACTCAGTAAAGAACATATAATTAAAATTTCTGCACCTATAACAATAAATGAAATTAATAATGTCATCAAAAATAGTAAAAAAGAAAAGGCACCAGGAGTGAATTGTTTATATGTAGAAATTTATAATATAGTACCACAGAAGTGTTAAATTAATTGGGTGTAGTCTTTTCAATAATTTTAGTTCAAATACTGTACCTCCCTGATAGAAATATTCATTAATACCCTAAAGTAAAGGAAAATAGTAGGCTACTGTCATCTTATAGACCAATTTTATTATTTAGTACCAGATTATAAATTATTAATGGCAATGTTGTCTTTAAGGCTGAGAAAAATATTGATTATGTTATTGATAAAGATCAAATAGAATCTATTATTAATAGAGTTGTATATGATAATATAAGAAGAATATTGACAGTGCTGGACTTCGCTAAAAATCAAAATACAAATTTAGCATTGGTTAAATTAGATACAGTGAAAGCTTTTGATGCAGTTGATTGGAAATACTTATTTAACACACCTTTTGCATTTGGTTTTTCACACAAATGTATTGAGCTAATAAAAATATATCCTGTTACTAAAACATTTATAAAAATAGGCATATTTACCTCACAATTATTTGATATTAATAGAGGTGCTAGACAAGGGTGCCCATTATCTCCTCTTTTATTTGCATTAGCTATTGAACCATTATCTAACAGTATTAGCTCTAACAGAAACATAGAAGGCTTTAGTATAAGTAAGGATTATAAAAAAAAATATTTTTGCAAATATTTTATAATTAGGAGATATAAATTATTCATTTGGAGAGTTAGTCAAAGAACTTAATATATTCACAAATTTATTGTTAATGAAATTCAGTGATGACAAAACTGAAAGTATTCTAATAAATCAACAAATAATTCAATAAGAGATAAATATAATTATAACTGGGAAAATAAAGAAGAGTCAAGGGTCACAATGGGGGCTAAATGTGTCCCCATCTATACTAACTTTGTTTTAGCAGAATGGGAAAAATGTGCCTATTTCCCAGTCCATTTTCTGAACATATAATGCATTACTTCAGATTTTGGACAATATATTGATTTTGTAGAATGGTGAAGTGGGTCGTATACCAGAATTTGTAAACTATTTAGAGAGTTTGACTTCATTTTTGAAGTTTGCATATAGGTGGGACATCAAAAAACTAGATTATTTGGATTTTTGTTATACAAAGATGGAATGGACAGGGTATTATAGTCTATTATATTTTTTTGAAAAAGGCTTATTCTAATTTCTTTTTTCATTTTGAGAGTTGCCACCTCATTTTTTCTCAAAAGAGGTATGTCATCAAAGGTCAGATGGTATGACTCTCCAGATTGATTAGTTTGTGATAATAATTTCATAGAACAAATAGGTCAATTAATTAATATGTTTTTAGATAGGGGCTACCCTTTAAACCTGGTGCAGATGATCAGCGATGAAGTGAAAAAGGTAGAAAAAATAGGTTTCAGCCCATTTTGAGGGCTGGAACCATGCCTCTTCAGGAGGATGGCCCTTTGGTTAGGGCTAAAGAAAAACAAGATGACATGAAAAGGGCAATTGTTATTATACCTATTAACACTGACAACCCACAGATTGTGAATATTTTGAGAAACACGTGGGATTTGGTTTTCACTCCAGAGGTAAAGGAGAAGGTATGGATGCTTCCAGCAATCACCTTTGCCAGGGCTAAAAATATTAAATATAGAATGCAGAAAGATCCTGGATTGGTTGCAATTAGGTTGAAATCTATGATTGGGCAAATGTGGTGCCTGCAAAGTGTGTAGGTTCATTAATGATGGACCTTATATTTTGGTACATGGGGCTGGTAGGTCCTTGTTTAACATGCCCCTTATTTTATGTTGAGAAGACTATGAGAAGTTTAAAAGCCCATATTAATGAGCATCTGTATGAGATAAGAAGAGAAAGGTTATCAAATGCTTCATATAGGCATACTACAGAATGTGTTGTGTACAAAATATTTTAATTTTTTATTGTTGACAAAGTGATGTTATGGGAGAATGGTGGAGATGTGGATTGTATACTCGAAAAGAGGAAATTGATCTGGCAGGTTAGATTAAATGCAGGGGTAAAGCCAGGTTTAAATGTCCATATTTCCATTTTGAGTGTTTTAAAATTAAAGGCAAACTGTTTGATTTTTAAAGAATTTTACCAGGACATTATATGTTGGCTGAATTTGCATGCATTTTTAAAGACTATTTGCAATATATAATATCTTTTTTAGCACACTACTTTTTAGTAATTGCTTTAATTAAGAGTTTATTGGTCAATTTGTATTGGCAATTTAGTATTTAAGCAAATCAAGGATTACGTTTGTAGAGTCTAATGAAGCCAGTTGCAAAAATGTGAAAGTAATTAGTCTGGAATTAATTTATGTTGGCATTTTGATTCATTAAAAGCTGTTACATCCATGCTGAAGTGTCATGAATTGTGTTTATTGTACTATTGTGTAATATTAATTTGTGTAAAATAAAGAACTTAACTATTTAGGTATCATAATTCAACCAGATATTAATAAATTCGTTAATTCTAGTTTTCAAAATCTCATTGCTGATTTAGAAGTATTAATCAAACAATGGAATGCTAATTATTTTTCTTTTGAAGAAATGTTAGTTCTTATAAACATAAGGATTTTACTTAAAATTGTACATGTATTACAGGCAATATGAGAAATTTAGAGAAGTTATTAATTTAATTTTATGGTATCAAATAAACCAAGAACTTCATCTAAAAATCATAATAGATTATGGGAGTATGGCGGAACTAAATTTCAAGATTTGCAATCATATTCTCTGGTTACAATATTTATGGTAATTTTGTTATGGTTAAATCCTAATTATACCAATAAATGCAAAAATATTCAAGAGCAAAATGTAACAAAATCCATTAAATCTAAAGAACAATAAATATTTGATCTAATAAATCATAATTTCTTATGGTTACTTAAAAAATCTTTTGGAGGAAAAAATTAATTAAAAAAAAAAACACAGATTCAAAATTCATTAACCTGATACTTAAAACATTTAGAAATTTTATGTACAAATTTCTGACAATCGAAAAGTGGAGATTTATAATGCTACCTACAGCTTTTTCATCTGGCATGATAGAAAAGTCAAGATGCTATTAAAATGAAATCACTTAAAGACAATAATACAATATTGTGGTCAGATTGTTATGATAAAAGCTTACCAGTCACAGTTTCTGGTATTCTTCATAAATCTGATTTAGATATAATGCATACATTATTAATTCATTATATTGTCAATAAATGTAATGCTTATTTATTTATAATGAATGAAGAAAAGAAAATAATGCCTAATGTTTATAATTTTATGATTTTAATTGTTAAAGATAAGTTATCAATGAAGATGAGCTTTCAAAATTATATAATTTTGATTAGTAATAAGAATATTGATTCAAGATATTGGACATTTTTACATTCTGTGATATTAATCTAAAGTTAAAGGAAGGTGATAAAATGGTATTTAAATCTGTTAAATGTATAACATCTAGCTTACATTCCAAGATATTTACATTGAAATATATGCCCAGAATTTTCATTATGCCATATAAAATCTCAAAATTTAAAAAGGTAATGTGGTTAAATGTTGAAGATGTAATACAATGATTAAAGCAGATTGGATTCATGTTTGTAGAATGTAAAAAATATGAAAAAAATTTGGAAAGATGTTTGTAATTTTCTTATGAGTATTTGGACTGATAATTGTATAATTTAATTCAATAATGTTAATGAATGTTCCAACTCCTTCAGTTATTAATAATAATCGTAAAATGTTTTGCAGACTACTTGTTATATCTAGGAAAGTTATAAATAAAAACGGAATCATTAGGCAACCTATGTAGAAGATTCTATATGAATGAGAAGTGTACTAATTGGTTCTCTGACAGAAGAGCTAATGCATGGAACAGGCTACCAAATTACATTAAATCAAGTACTAGTTTAGATATTTTTAAGAACAGCCAGGATGGAGCAGTGGTGCAGCAGTAGCGTTGTCATCTCACAGCAAGAGGTTCTCCAGTTTTATTCTCGGCTGGGGTGCCTTCTGTGTGGAGTCTGCATGTCGTCCCTGCAATTGTGTGGGTTTTCTCCAGGTGCTCTGGTTTTATCCCACATCACAAAAACATGCATCTGGAGCATTTCTCCCCAGGCCTCTGCTGAAAACTGGCTTTGTTCCAAGTTGGACTTTCCTGGTAAACAAATGTTAACTAAAATAAATAAATAAAAAATAAATCAATCATTATGGGGACAAGTGTTTTGGTATATTGGCAAGCTAGAAGGGCATTAATGCAAATTAATACATGTTAAAAGAATACTGCAACATGGTACAAACTGGGAAAACACATCTTCTGATAGTGTCAGACTGTGCAGCTATACAAATTATGTATTGTAAGCAAATAAAAATGCTGCAATAAACACTGGAATTTCCCAGTATTTTTTTCTGAAAAGGAAGTCATTTAATAATTGTGTCAATCAAACTTTAGGTGAAATGTTATTAGATTTGAATTTAAATAGTAAACAGCTTTCAAAGGATCTGGATAATTGTAAATTGTAAATTACAAGTTAAAAATGGGGTCATGATAAATACAAATGAGATATGAAATATTAGTCACAATATATATCTAGAGGGCTTAAAAGCAAGAGATTTACAAAATCAAAAGAAATAAGTGAGTCATATATGTTGAAGAGCCATAAAAACTAACTAGAATGTTCATGCAAGAGAACTTAGAAAATATGAATAAATATAGAACAATGACTTTAAAACGACCATTTTGTACAATAATTCTGGATAAATCAAATTCCTGGCTCGATATTTAAGGTAATAAAGGATTGAAAGGATGATAATTAAATTCAGGAATTATAGAAATGGTAGAGTATAGGTGGATCCAGTGGTAAACTATTACAGTATACTATATTGATAAGATATAGAAATTGAGAGTAACCCACAGGAAATAACGTATTTAAGGAAGTCATGACTTCCCAAGTTAACAGAAATAGAAAGATTAATATCACCATGAAAAAATATAAGAAATTGAGATTAAAAAAGCAATGAGAAATCAAAATATATGGACGACCCTTGAAAGTGATGAGATTTTTATAGAAATGTGGGGAAAGAAGGAAGGGGAGAAAATGAAAGTCTGTATAGGATTTTTAATCATATTTTTCTTTGTAAGGATGTACCCTTAGCTTGGGGAAAAACAGTGATGATAATTATACAAAAAGAGAGGAAAGATCCTCTTGTTCCAGGGTCATACAGACCAGTTTCAATTCCGAATCCTGACTACAAGGTGATTATGACTATTTTGTCAGAAATAAATATGTTGCCAAGAAAAGAAGTAGATCCATGTGGGATTATAGAAGGTAGGTATTTGACAATGCTGATAGAATCCTTATGATTTTAAGGATGCAATGGACAATAATATTATTATTATGGTAATAGTTATAAATGCTGAGAAGTGAGCTTGACAGAGTGAAGTAGGAATTTATGAAATATTTTGAGGGATATAGGTTCCTACAATATGGACAGCATTATATATAACATCTACTGAGGAGATCCATGCTAGGATAAAGTCTTAAGCATTTAGTCTTGTGACAAAAATAGGCTGTAGTGTTACTATTTGCTTTGCAGTTAGAACCATTAGCCAGGGCCATGACATAATCAAATATAGCTGGATACAAATGGAGAGATTCTAATGAGAAAATAGCCCTTTTTGTGAATGATATAATAATAGTAATATATGTTTCCAGTCCAGAATGTGATATAAAAATTATACATGATAAACTGAAATGTTTTGGTAGTATAACAATATAAAGCAAATGAGGTGACACAAAGGCCACAATACTGAATTATGCCCTGATACATGACATGGTACAGAATTTCCCCTGTTTTGTGAGGTCATAACAAGTTGAGATACTTGGGAATTTGGTTGAAAGAGTGTATTCAGCAAGTTGCTAAAGAGATCTGGGAAGAAGTTGCTCAAAAGTTTATATAGGTAAGAGAAGACTATAGGCATTATGTAGGTTCATATATTAGTACTAAGCTAACTGTCCTTGCAAGCCATTTTAAGCCTAGCCAATTATCCCTTGTGAGACTCAAACCCTGCATCTTCTGTTTGTAAGGCAAACACCTTAACCATTAGGCCACCCTCCCAGTAACAATAAGATACATGTGATAGAGATGTTTTTGGTCTTGGTGGTTCTTTACATAAGTCAGGCTTGTATATATCAACCAAAATATTAGATATGGAATAATATGCAAAATAAAATTATTTTATTGGGGGGGTTAACAAAAGAGAAAACATGCAATGGAGAAAAACTCATACTGGGAAAGGGGCAGAGTGGTTTGGGGCTACCAGATTTGGATGCATACTATAGTGCCACATAACTTAGGATAAGGTATTTCACTTGTGACTCAGAATATATTCCCTTATGGAAGGACATGATAGATCTAATGCCTAATGAAGCAACTATAGAATCACATATGAGCATTTTGGCAGATTTAGGAAATGAATATAAAGAACATCATGTACAGCTTTATATACATAAACTGTTAAGCATGTCTTTGCTTTAAAGGAAGTAAGACCTTGAAAAAAATAGAATAATAGTAACAGACTATACTATATATGGTAATAAGAAGGACACAGAAAAAAAAGTGTAATGAACATTTGGAAGGGAAAGAGCAAAGAGCCAAGGTTTTTAGAGCAGATGATAAAAGGAGACAAGGTAATAAAATGAGATGAAGTTAGACAAACATTTGGGCTATTGAACCCATATCAACTAGCATATCCAAGTCAAGTGTTTGAGTTGAAGAAAGATATGTGAAAGTAAATAGTAAATCTGATAAATCACAAATAGCAGATTTTATAATTCAGTCCATAAAAGAATTGGCAGACTGAAAGAAGTAATAAGTAGATCATGTGAAGCAATATTAGATTTGAGAAGACAATATAGTATAAATTAAAAATATGTAGTGAATAATTAAACTGAGTGTATACAGATGATCAATAGAGGGAACTATGTGTTATCCTTAAATAAGTAAGTAAGTTGAGAAAAATTTGAATTTTTGCAATGAAACATTTGCACAAATATTTTCCTGCCCCATCAGATCTGAAAAAAAAATTCTAACAGATATTCCTGCAGACAAGAGGCATATGTTGGAGATGTTTAAGTCCAGAGATAGCTTTTTGGAGGCATATGTTTTGGAAATCTATGGAGTTATTTCAGTACAGAAATTAACTGAACAATATGCAAGTCTTATATTTAGAAGATAATTTAACATTATTATTGAGATGTCCTTGTTGCTTCAGATTAAAATAATGTGTACCAAAGAGATGAAAACATTTCTGTCTTTAGTGTTGATAGTGACTAAAAAAGCCATAACTGGAAAATGAAAACACAAAAGCAAATTATCAATAAGAGAGGTAGAAAAATACTACAAAGATTAAATATATGCGACTGAGAACTATTAGAGATCAGAAACATAGCTCACTTGTAAAAAATGGTCTGTATAGGTTCATAGGTTCATAGGTTCATACTAGGCTATCTGCCCTGGGGCAATTATAAGCCTAGCCCGATTCTGTATGGCTTACGCCACCTCTTGATTTGAGTATACTGTGCCCTTTTTAAGGTTTAGTTTACTGTCCCTCTGTCTAATAGTGACACGGGAGTAATCCCTGGGACAAACCTACGATCCCCCATCCACTTATTGAGATTCTTCTTGAAGAGATTCAGTGAGGTGCTCTGCCTCACATGAACTGGAATTCTATTCCAGAGCGAAGGGAGCCTCTGGGTTATGAACCTGTCCCTCCAGCAAGTTCTATTTATTTCTGTGCTGAGGTTCAAGTCCCTTGAGCGTGTGGCTCTAAGGGATTTAGATTTACTGAGGTGGAGCATGTCCATTAATTCTGGATTTGAAATAGCTTTGTATGTCAGGCATAGATCGCCTCGAAGTAGGCGGTATGCAACTGAGTAGAGCTGGAGTTTTTTTAACCGAGCAACATATGGCATCTGTTTGAGACCCTTGATCCTCTTGGTGAGATACTTTTGGGGTCTTTCTAATTGCTGCAGGTGTCGGGTAAGGTACATCCCAAAAGGGGCATTGTATTCTATGATGGGCCTGATGAGGGATGAATAAAGGGACACAATTACCTCTCTTGATCTGGATGTGAAACCCTTCATGATGAGGTGGGCTATGTAGAAGGTCTTTCTAACCACTTTGGCAATGTGGTTTTCAAAGGAGAGATTGCTATCAACTTGGGTCCCCAGGTCCCTAATAACTTTCTCTGTACTTAATGGGTTTCTGCCTATGTGGTAATTTGTGGGCACATTGTTTTTGCCAAAGGATATGACTATACATTTTTTGGCATTTAGCTTTAAACCATGGTGCTGGCACCAGTTATCTGTCTCTGTGAGACCTTTTTGAAGGATGTTTGTGTCAGCTGGAGAGTTGATTATGGTGCCTAGTTTGCAGTCGTCTGTGAACTTGGTGAGCCATAGTCCTCCCACGTTTGCCTGTACCTTGGAAAAGTATATACCGAACAAGAGTGGTCCCAGGACAGAACCCTGTGGGATGCCACTTGTGACCGGTTTCGAGTCTGACATGGCTCCAGCAACTCTCACTCTGTGGGTTCTGTCTTTGAGCCAGTTTGCGACCCATCTTGTGACATAGGGGTTTATATTTAAGCTGGATAGCTTATCTATGATGCCCGAGTGGGGTATTGTGTCAAATGCCTTTGCAAGGTCCAGATAGGC
Organism: Protopterus annectens; assembly: GCF_019279795.1. Lineage (NCBI taxonomy): Eukaryota > Metazoa > Chordata > Ceratodontiformes > Protopteridae > Protopterus > Protopterus annectens. Next base: position 706,323,561 of record NC_056739.1, on the reverse strand, counting down.
TGTGTGGACTACCTTCCCTTCATCTTTGGCTTTGGTGACTGTTTCAATGAAGTCAACCAGGTTCAAAAGGCAGGATCTGCCCTTGACAAAACCGAACTGGGTAGGATCTAATGTCTGCAGGTCCCCAATGTCTTTGTTTATGAGCTCCATGATGATCCTCTCCATAGCCTTGCAGACTAAGCTAGTCAGGCTTATGGGGCGATAGTTTCCAGGGTCCGTAGAGGCTCCACCTTTGTGGAGTGGGACCACTGTTGTTGTACGCCATTCTGTGGGCACATATCCTGTAGTGAGGCTGAGATTGTATAGCTGTTTTATTTGAGGGATTAGTTCCTCTTGTAGTTCATGTAGGACGCAACCTGGGACACCATCTGGTCCCACGGAAGCAGTGTTTTTTTGCTTTGGAGAGGGCAGCCTTCACCTGAGCATCTGAGATGTTTGGGAGGCAGCCCTCTGCTGGGATAGATACTTGCTCTTTTGGGGAGGGGTGGAGAAGTTTGCACTGAACCTGTCTGCCAGGATATTGGCGATGTCTGTGGGTTCAGTGTATTTTTTGTCATTTAGAATCAACTCAGAACAAGTCTGGGAGTTGCATCCCAGGTTTCTAACATAACTGAAAAAAGCCTTATGATTGTCTTTGGTGTCCTGTGCAATTTTTCTCTCAAAGCTGGCCTTGGAGGATTTTATGAGGGATCGTAATTTTTTGCTAGTACTGATCAGAGATGCCTTCCCTATTAGGGATTTTGCTCTATCATGTAGTAGCTTCCTCCTTCTGTTGTACAGTTTATTTATGGCAGAGGTCCACCAGACTGGACGCCTGCTTTTGGATGATTGGGTCTTGGTTTTGTTTGGGATAGCATGATCCATGCATTCCTGGAGATGTCTGTAGAATGCATTTATATAGGATTCTGCAGTTTGGGCCGTAGTTTCCACTGGCCCTGGGGCCTTGAAAGATTCCACTTTGGTTTTGAGAAGTGAGAAGTTCGCTTTTGAGAAGTTTTTCACTGTGGTTTTCTGGGCTGGGGGTGGGGTCGGGATGTGGACATCCAGTGAAATTAATTTATGGTCTGATCTTATCAATGAGGGATATACTTCTGGTGTGGAGCATAGAGTCCCCATGTTGGTAATGATCAGGTCTAGTATGTCGTACCCTCTTGAGGGAGTGGTGACTAGTTGTTCCATAGCATTTCAGTTTATAATTTCCAGGAATCTTTGGGCTAAGGTGTTGGGGCTTGAGTAGTGCTCCCAGTCAATGTTTGGGTAGTTGAAGTCACCCGATATAATGGTGTTCGGAGAGATCTTCATGTTCTCCAAAGTTTTCAAGAAAGCCGAGTGGGATTCCTGACTTTGAGAGGGTGGTTTGTAGGATGCTATAAACTGAAAAGCAGTCTTGCCCACTGTTAGTTGCACATGGATGGTCTCCGATACTTCGTGCAATGCCACTAACCTGGAGGTGTGGATATCCTTGATAAATATGGAAACTCCCCCTCCTTTTGTGGTTCGGTCCGGGTTTTGGGGCCAAAATGCATGATATGAGGTATAGCCTGGTAGTGCTGGGGTGCTCTCCGGAGCCTTGAACCAGGTTTCTGTGACTGCACAGATATCAATGTTCTCCATACTGAGGAGAGCTTCGAGTGCATGCATCTTGAGGTTAAGACTTCTGGCGTTTAGCAGCATTACCCTTTGTTTCTTGTTCCTTGTGCTGTCTATGGGGGTGGGTTTGACTTTTGAGCCTTGCCTAAAAAAGGCACTATGGGGGTGGCAAGAGCCTTTGCCAATATCCGAAAGCCCAGTGGTGACAGGTGCAAGCCGTCCCTAGCGAAGCAACGTAGCTTGTGGAACATGTCATCCCAGGCTGACAGACACTGGATCCCCTTTGAATGACACCAAAATTTTAGCCAATTGTTAAAATCGATCATTTTGTCTTTGTACTGTGGCATCATTCTAGGTGAGGGTAAGATGCTGCTCAAGGTCAGGGTCATACCAGCCTGGGCTACATGATCAGAGAGCTCCTCTATGTCTCTTTTCATGTAGTCCAGGGAGGTACGTCTCAGGTCATTCACACCAGCATGTACAATGACTGAGTCATATTTGTATTTGCTTTGAAGTGACCTGAGTGCTTGCGTTATGTGTCGGATCCTAGCACCCGACAGGCAGCTCACCGTGACCTTCTCTTTATTCAGCCTGGTGAGCGGGACGTCAGTGTGTCTGACAGTAGAGTTACCTATAACAAGAGTATCAGGTGTGTTATTCAGCCTTAAGGGCTGTGGCTGCTTGGAACACTGACTTTGTGGGTTATGTGTTGTGTGTGTTTTGTTTTGAGGTAGCGTTTGCTTGGATGTCTGCTTTGGAGGTCTCTGTTGCTTAGGTAGATTTTTATTTAGAGCCTCCGAGTATGTTTTTGTGTATTTATGTGTTTGGTTCGCTGATGTGGTGGGACTATGTGATACTGGAATTGTGTTGTGTGAGGTTACCTTCTCCTCCTGACAGGTTACACCAGTTTTGAGATGAGAGAGCTCAGCCTCCAGTTTGGCTAAATAGTTGCATCTCTCACATATATTTGAACCTGTTTGGAGGAGGAGAGGGTTGTCCGTGTACATGAGACAGTTGTAACATTGCATCAAAATTCCCAGATTCACCAGCTGGACTGGAGAGGAAACCATTGACTGACCTTTGGACATGCTAGAGTAATATAGGGAAACTGAATTTAAGATGGACCAATAGAGGACAGGGTAATCGTAGAGAGTATAAGAGTAAGTAGCGCTTATGGTTTAATAGTGCTAACTTGTAGGATTACTTAATTGGACCAGTGAAGGGCCTTAGAATGAGAATATGGTGTTTAAATTGAGAGATAGAGCAGTTCTAAGGGAAAAAGTGAAGAGCAGACTTTGTGGAGCCAGGAATAGTTTAAACCCAATTAGGCGGCGCTGCCCGCTGTTGTGCTATGCACAAAAATGCGCAAAACCGCGCAAAAGAGGGTTTTAAGAGAGGAAGATGAAGGAGTTTTGGAATTGACCCAAAATGGCCAATAAAACTACAGTTTCAAGTCAGTAACCACTCCCACAGGGGCAGGCAGGCTGCTCAATGTTTTTCACTGCCACTGATCAACAGAAAGACTTCCCTTTAGCCCAAGCAAAAAATTGCCTCACAGAAACTTACAAACAGTTCAAGAACAGCAAGCCTGTAACTGAACATTTTTAAATCTCAGAAAAGTGGGAAAAAAGCAAAATTTTTTTTGTTTTTTTTTTGTTTTTTCAGAGATAGCAGAGGTTCACAAGTATCAACAAGTTATAACAGTGCAGTAAATGACCCCACACAAGAGTACTAGGCCAAAGACAGATAAAATGCAAGTTTAGAGAAAAAAACAATTTTAAAAATAAGTGCAAACAGGAAATTCAGTAAACAGCTCTAGGTTGTGCTCTAAATACAGTTACTAATGCAGAAATCAAATTTAACAAGCCAAAAAATGCTCAGAATAGGCAGCTATGTAGAAAAACTTAGCAAATAGACAGAGGAAAAATACTTAAAATCTCAAAAGTGGCTCCTTTCTTCTCTCAGCGTATTCTCCTCTTGGTGGGTGCTTCACCAGCAGCCAACAAGCCTGAAAAGACACCAAAACCATGAGGCAACCAGGTTTTAAGAGAGGAAGATGAAGGAGTTTTGGAATTGACCCAAAATGGCCAATAAAACTACAGTTTCAAGTCAGTAACCACTCCCACAGGGGCAGGCAAGCTGCTCAATGTTTTTCACTGCCACTGATAAACAGAGAGACTTCCCTTTAGCCCAAGCAAAAAATGGCCTCACAGAAACTTACAAACAGTTCAAGAACAGCAAGCCTGTAACTGAACTTTTTTAAATCTCAGAAAAGTGTATGGGATTGTGTAATGGAAAAAGAGCTTGGTGAAAGTATTGAAATGGAACAAGTCTAGTATAGATCTTTGTGGAACACCAGTAGTTAGAAGTAAGAAATTGGAGAAATCTTTTTTCCATTTCACTGCTTGTACTCTTTTTTGAGATGTCGCTATGGAAATGTTGTAAGGAAGAGTTAGTGAGCCCAAAAGATGAGAGGTTATGTAAGAGTTTCTGGTAGCAGACCGTATCAAAAGCTTTTTATAAGTCTCGGAATATGGAGGAGATTATTCTACTGGCATTTCCATGGGTGTTTACAGTATTAACCAAATTCAGCAAAGCAGTAGTTGTGCTGTGATGAAGAAGCCATGTTGGGTTGAAGACATAAATGTATTATCTATTAGAGAGTTGCGAAATTGTACATGAACATATTTTTCTAATATTTTTGATAGGGGAGATAAAATGACAATTGGTCTATCATTTGAAAGATCTGTATTGATTCTACCTTGGTGCAGCAGAATAATGAATGATTTTTTTCCATAGTGAGGGACTTTATTTTCAGATATGGATCACTTTATCAGAATTGAAACTGGGTATTTATTTATTGCATTTGTTTGCCAGGATAGTTAAACTGGGCAAAGGTTGCCTCTTTTCAATTAAGGCCCAGGGAAAAAAAGCACCACATGTGTTACAAAAATAGACAGTTGAGCAAATTAAGCTATGCAATGGCCTCAGCTGCTATTTTAAGATATTTGTCAGGTAGATTGTCAGGGGCAGTTGCTTTAATTTTTGAGGTATTTTATGATATCTGTGGGAATTGTTTGGAAGGAGAAGTGATGAAGGAGGTTATTTGATTGAGTAGGGATGCCAAGAGCCTGATTAAATCACCTACTTAAAAAACTTTGAACTAAAACCAAGCAATGTCAAAACAAGGCTCTGGACACAAAATGTAGTGCTTTCATTCTACTTTAATCAAAACAGAACTTCATCAGAAAATGTAAAACGTAGGTTCACCACAAGAATTTAAAAGAACTGCACATAAGGCATGTGATGCATACAGCCAATGAGAGATAAAATTGATATCATGAACCTGAAATCCCCCTGAAAAATTTAAAGTACCAGGATCAAAATACAATTGTAATAAGTTAAAATTATATATTGACAAAAATAACTTTTAAATACCATTAAATCCTTGGTGCTTTTAAAAAGCATTTAATGTTAATTGTTTCATTGAGACATGGGGCTCTATCTGTTCCCAATGTGATCTACCAGCTGCTTTCCTTACATTCTAAATGAACTTTGTGGTAACCATCCAAGCAGTCAGAATTAACTGGATCTGCATTTTACATTTTCTGATGAGTTCTGTTTTGATTAAAGTAGAATGAAAGTGCTAAATTTTGTTTCTGGAGCCTTGCCTTGACATTGCTTGGTTTTAATTTAGAATTTTTCAGTTTGGTCTGTTTTTGGAATGATGCTGCATTCTACTTGGTTTGTTTTCCATTCAGTGTCATGGCTGGAGAGTATCTGTCACATGATAACTTACTGGATCTTACCACACATCAGATTCCTGAGGAGTTACCCATTCTCTCTCAACAGATTGCTTCTACTGTTTCTGGAGAAATTTTGGATGGATATTTGACTAGAAGTCAGGTGGGCCCACAGACACTGACAGACCACAATTCTTCTGGATTTGCTGCTTTTGCACCACGTGAAACATCTGCTAACTCTCCTGGGGGTACCAACAACTACAATTTGGATGGTAATACAGTTTCCTCGTCATTCAGCCTACTGCATTAAGTACTTAAAGATGTGGTAAACCCTTTTTCTGCATGTATTAATGGTGGAAACAACAATGCAGTGAACAGCAAACAGTTTATCAGTAAAAATGATGACTTTGTTTTGTGCAGAAATGATATGTATAAGTTGGAGCATTGTACTAATAAGTTTATTTCTCTTCAATATGAGATTCTTTATTTAGAGGAAAATATTGCTCATTCAATTGTTCCATAAGGCCTAAGGGATTTTAAATTCCCTAACTGTGTCAAACAAGGGGATTCTCTCTATACTGAATTGGTTTCACTGTTTAACAATACTGGATTACCATTGATAAGAACTTTGGTTAAGCATTATATAGATGAAATTGGAAGGTATAGGGCTCAGATGGAACAACTTTATGCTAAAATTAAAAGTTCAAATAGTTTTCTTTCTCTCAGTACACTATATTCTGGCATTGCAGCTAAAGCTGACCATTTAAGAGCATGTATAGTATAGAGAAAACAAGGTAAGCTAAAAAGGGATTTTGCAGCCTATTCTGTATGTAAAGCATATCCCTTAAAAAGCCCTGTTATGTCCACACAACAGAGTGTGGGTAGAAAAAACACTACCACTTCAGTTTTGCCTTCTGACACTGTAACGTCATATGGGAGTGTGCTTGACGCCTCTTCAACTGTTGCTTCTAGTATAAGTAGTAATGCACTTCAGGGCAATTTCCCCCCATTACCTGTTGTTTCATCCGGTCCTTTCTAGTGACCCCTCAGGGCAAATAAGAACACCAAAGTGGTCAGCCAACAAACAAATGAAAGGCAAAGGGAGGGGGAAGAACAAAAGGAAAACATAGAATATACGATTGAAGTACTGAACCTTAGTGGAATTCCTTTGGACCCAGTGCATGTCTTTGTTTCCAAGCAACTTTGTTAACATTACCAAGTTGCTTTTTGATTTCAAGTTATATGTAAGGAAGCTAAATTTGCAATTCATTATGGATGATGTTTCACTACCAGAGCCCCCACCTGATCGTTTAAAGAAACAAAGTGCATTTAAACCTACATTCAATGGCACCCTTCAAACATTCAGCAATATCTGTTAGGATGACCTGAGAGCCAGTTTAGCTTCAAGATCCAGATGAAAGGATTGCCTTGAAAGATCTTTCTAGTGATAGAAATTTAAGGATCATGAAGGCTGACAAAGGTGATATGTTGGTCCTTATGATTAACAATGATTACAACCGTGAGAGTCAGAATTTGCTTATGGATGAATCAAGTTACAGAGAGGTTTCAAAGGAAACCATTGTGAGGAGTTTTTTCCATTATTGATCACACTCTGATATATACAATCATGGCGAACTGGACATGGACACCTACACATATCTTCAAGGGGATATTCCCAGAATGGAACTTTTTTTTTAGGATACCAAAGGTCCATAAGGATAGGAACAAACCTTCTTTCAGGTTGATTGTATCAGCAGCAACATACTCAAAGACTGAGACAATTTCCATTTTTTTTGTCTACATCTTAAACCCAAATGTACAGAGTTTACAATAATACTTATGGGACTTCTGTCACCTCCTGGAGCTCCTGAACAATTTTCTTGTTGGTGACTTTAATTTTTATTTTGCCTCACTAGATGTGATCTCTCTGTGCACCTGTATTCTGCAAGAGGATGGAGTAGAGTTTTAAGGCAATATTTGGCAGCTCACACCCCATTTTGAGATAGACAAGATCAACATGATCTGTTCCCTTATGGAATTGGTCCTTGATAATAACTTCTTCAATTTTCTTGACAAACTCTATAAACAGACCTTTGGAGTATCTATCTTTTTGCAGACTTGGTCATGGCTATTGGGAAGAGAAATTCTTGATGATGCATCCTTTAACAGAAAAAGTTTTGTTCCATAGGAGATACAGAGATTATCTCTTTTTTTCTATAGAGTGGAATTGTGGATGAATTTAAGTGCTTTGTGGAATACATCAACAAAAGCACTATTTTTTTGTGGTTTACCATCAGTGGTTTTGGTGATACTTTGGACTTCCTTGACCTAAACATTTTGTATGACACTACATATTGTTCCTTTGTGAACAAAGTCTTTCGCAAAGAAACCGTTTTAACCAGTACCTTCACAAGGACAGTTTACACCCCTCTCACATGAAAAGAGAGCTGGTCAAAGGGCAGATGATCAGACTGAATAGACTCACCATGGAAGATTTCACATTTTTGCAAGAGTTGATCAAGTTAAAGGCTTTCTTCATTGACAGGGGTTATAATTCAGACTGGTTAGATGCCATCAAAAGTGAGGTTTTTGGTGCTATGGACATCCAAAGCCAGTTCTATTTTTAATAGACAATATTTAAAATTTCTGCTAGTTAGGTCTCTAATGTCTCTCCTGATGTTTCCAAAGAAAGTTTTTGTTTGGCTTTCCTATTCCAATTTGTAATGAGATGTGGTTGATTGAGAACATAATACAAGAAAACTGGAAGGTCATTTTGGGAAATATTGAATTGTGTAAAGTCTTGGGTGACAATCTTAGGTTCACCTTTAAAAAAGCTATTAATTTTAAATCTATGTTTGAACATAATAATTCCTATCCTGAAACTGTACCTACAAGGAAGGTCACCTTAGGTACCTACAGTTATGTTTTTTGTAAGCAATGTAGGTTCATTAATAATTCATCCTCAGAATGTTTTCAACACTGTAATGTAGTTGTTTGGACAAGGGGTTGTTTCAGCTGCATTTCAAAAAATTTAATTTATGCAGCTGTCTGTGATTCCTGTAATGCATTTTATATTGGCAAGACTGTCAGATGTTTGAACAAATGGATTTATGAGCATGGTTTGGCTATTAGGAAAATGACCACCAAAATGCATTAGCCAAACTATGCTATTTGCACAGATTTTAAGATGTTAATTCTGACTGCTTGACTGATGACTACAAAAGTCATTCAGAATGTAAGGAAAGCAGTTGGTGGATCAGACTGACAGCAGATAAAGTCCCAGGTCTCAATGAAACAATTAACATTAAATGTTTTTTACAAACACTAAGGATTTAATGGTATTTTAAAGTTATTTTTTTTTTCAATATATGCTTTTATCTTATTACAGATGCCTTTCAGTCCTGTTACTTTAAATTTTCAGGGAAATTTCATGTTCATGGCATCATCAATTTTTTTTCTCTCATTGGCTGTATGCATCACATGTTTTATGTGCAGTTCTTTTAAATTCTTGTGGTGGATCTACATTTTACAGTTTCTGATGAAGTTCTGTTTTGATTAAAGTAGAGTAGAACAAAAGTGCTAAATTTTGCGTCCAAAGCCTTGTCCTGACATTGCTTCATTTTAGTTCAGAGTTTTTTAGTTTAATCACCTGGTTAGTTAATGACTCTACTGTCTGCATAAAGTGGGTATTGAATTGGTTGGCTATGGTATCACTTTCATTCTGTGCGCCTGGTCTTGAGAGTATATCTTACCCAGGGCAGACATAGCCTCTGAGACCACGTCTCATTGCTCACCCAGCCCAGTGGTGTTTCATTCTTGCCCAGGGCAGACATACCCTCTGATGCCATGTCTCATTGCCCACCCAGTCCAGTGGTGTAAGGGAAGGGAGTAGGGTCAAGAAAAAAAATGATGCATGTATGGAATGACACTGTAGGTACATTCCCTGCTGTATCTCCAGGATGCTACTTTCAGCCTCTTCATCTCAATCTGTTGGGTGGTTACATCCAAGTTATTGTACTAGACTAATGTTATTCTCCATTCCACTTTCCCTCTCCCTCAACAGCTCCAAAACCAAACAGTAGAACAATGGTTGTAGAAATAGAATATTACGAGGAAAGCCTGACAGATGATGGTCAAGCTGTAATAGCATGACTCCTCCAAAACATCACGCTGATATATATGGAACACACACACACACATGCACACAAACATATACACACACATACACAAACATATACACACACACGCACTACTGTTATAGTTCAATGCTAGATATGCACTATATATATGTGTGTATATATATATATATATATATATATATATATATATATATATATATATATATATATATATATATACATACATATATATGTATATAGGAAATGTTTGACTTAGCAATTGGAAAGCAGGCAGCCTTGTTAAAAAAAATCTGCAACATTTTGCTAGAAATATGTGAAACTGCTTCAGGTTATAGGTAAACTAAATCCATGCCAGTAAAATGAAGTTTTACTGCATTGCTTTAGACTGCAGCTATGTAATCAAGTATTATATAATGCAAATAATTCTGTTTCATGCATTTTAAATCATAGTTCATTTTCTTCTTCTTTTGGCTTTTTCCCAGTTAAGGGTTGCCACAGTGGATCACCTGTCCACTCATGACTGGCAGTGGAGTTTTACGGTGTCGAGTTGCCAGCCCAGCGCCCAGCCTTCCACAGAAGGCACACACACACACACGCACTCATGCCTTCGGCCAATTTAGAGTGTCCAATCCACCTACAGCATGTTTTGAGTTCATTTTACTAAATGCAATTCATAAGTGGCACTGAAAATATTAACGCAAATGAAGCAAACATAGATACAAAGCTCTAGTCCCTTCAGAATTTTCCAGTTACTAACTGCCAACCATAACCACATTATTAACTCTCATTCTTTTAAGTTCTGTACCACCCAATACAGCAGAAATGCTAATCCTTCTGGAAGAAATATCAGTCCTGGAAAGTGAAGTAATTTATTATTTAGACACTCCCAGCATAATGATTCAATGTTTTATCTACACATGAGAAAAGAATTATGTCTGCATAGCTGCCAATAATCTCAAAGAATTTCCTTAAAACAGCCAATATTAGAAGGAAAATGAAATAATTCATAATCTAGAAAGTTCTTAACTTGCTAACTCTTGTCAAATTATCAGAACATACAAGAATGAAAAAATGTTCAACAGAAAATATCTAATCAAAGCAGAGTTATTGTCCTCTGCAATTTAACATTCACATTGCCCATTTAAAATTCAGCTCTTAAAAGCAAGATCATATATTGCTAATGCAGTAGTTACTTTTATCAATTGCCCTTATCTTTTGAGGTGCGAATGAAAACCAAAAGTAAATGGCATCCAGTCAGAAGAAAAGGCAGTTTCAAGCTACCACAGTGCTAAATGCTGAGTTTGGTCCTTTCTGTTTTCTAAATACATGGCACATTAAAACATCTGAAAAGTCAAAATATGCCTTTTGCTAGTGCCACTCAGATACTCAACAAAGCTGATATAAAAGAAAGTTTGAAAGGATAAAAATTAACTTTTCAAGATTGAAAGACTGTTATAAAAATACTACACAGTAAATATATGGCAAAAATGTACAAAAATGTCTTTGGACAGTGAGCTCCTAGGAAAACAGAGTATATTTTGTGGAGATGCATCATTAGGAAGAACAGATGTGCAGAGACATGTGGAGTGGTTACTCTAGATCATACGAAGGCAAATCTGCAATGTGAGAAAGCAGCAAGAAGGATTGCTAGTATAACGAGTTGCAGTGCAGTAGGCATCATCACAGACAAAGCACTAAACGCTCTTCTCCTACATAGACAAACGATGTGACCAAAACTGTTGTATTACAAATAGCTATGCAGAATTTATATGTGCAAGGTCAAAGACAGTATAGAGGCTACTCATTATACAAAATGCGCCTATTCTACACCAGAAGTCATATAAAAAAGCAAGAGGCACACACAGATGTGCACCATAGAAACATTTTGCAAACCCAGGGCCATTGTGAGGAACAACCTGAAAGGGTAAGGGCCTTGCAGCCCCTGAACATGCAGTTACATCTATGCAGTGCACACTCAAATGTGACTCACTCCCATTATAACGTGGTCATTTCTGTGATTTTCTACAGAATAACCTGTTTAGGTAGGAAACTTTTTATATGATATTCCAGTTTGATGCAAAATTCTTCCACCTCAAAAGGTTATGCCTCTTTTTTGAAGGAATAAAATACATTTCTATAATGAGTTTAAATACGACTGGTGCTACATTCACTATATGCCTAAAGAAATGGATACTTTTTTCTGCTTGTCCTGTCAGCACTAGAAACTGTTAAAATTGTGAGTCATGAATTCATGATGTCAAATGTATGTATGTTTAGCAGACATGTTTTTCCCAAAAATGTTCAATATCCTCATTTTTTTATGGTACTGTATGAAAAATCATGATATCTTTTCTATATCACTCTGTCAAAAAAAGTAATTTTGCATTTGCTCTGCACAGATTTTTGTAGATGGTGTTCAAAATCCTCTTTCATTTTGGAATGATATAATGACAATACAATACTTTATTTATTCCCTAAACTTTTAAAGTTAGTTAATTTACCAAGCCATGTTTGATAAATTTCTGGTAAGCTTGGAAGTATATCACAGTGGGCTAAGGCTATGAGATACTTACAAATTTTATCTTATACTAATGGGTTTCAATTCTTTAGTCTCCCCTTGTATACTACATGACTGAAAGAGTCATTTAGCCAGACAATGCTTATGAGTTCCTGTGAAAAGAGGCACTCATACCTTGTGGGTCTCACATGGGTGAAAAAAATGTTCATAACTTTGGCAGTTTAGCAATAATCATGCACTCTGAAAGAGAACTCAGTACTATTTATACTGATGTATTATTTGTTAATCAGGGTAAAGCACTACTTCACAAGACTCCTTTTCAGACTCAACTCAGGATTGTCTGAATCACTTACATTAAGCGCTAGGCTGCGAAACACAAACCATGGACCACAGAAAGCAACTCATTAACAGCTAATAGTCATAACCCCTGCAGTAACTGTTAAACATTTGCATACAAAGATATAAAGCCATATTCATTATAAAGATGAACATTGAATTTAAAGTAGTAAAACACACCGATAGCATGAAAGCAACTACATTTTAATTAAGGCTGCTTTTCATATGTATGTCATAAAAACATTTAAAATGTTCCTGAATAGCTTTGGTTCTTTCTTCTATAAATACATGTGCCTTGCATTCCTCCTGTGTCTTTCTTACCTTCCATCTAGGTTTTTTATAAAGAATCATTGCAATATTTTGTTCACTTTTTTCTCTGACAAAATAAAATGTCTAAGATGTGCCAATAAATGAACAAAGAATGCTTTATTGCGCTTTATATATAAACAAAATAATTCACCAGACTGAAGTAATAAATTAAAAAGTAACATTTAAAATGAGTAACATCACAAAAATCACTGACTAAAAAGAGTCAATGGAAAATCAATAACCCCATTACAAAACAATAAAACCACATATTTGTATTTCTTCTTTTAACATGCATCTAAAATTCATTGCATCATTCAAACCTGGTAATCTTTATGGATCTAAAATTTGTTGTAATTTATGTTCATTGATTCCCAACTTAATGCCTGTAAGTTTTGTTTTACACAATCAAGAACATAAAAAAATAAAATAAAATAAAAACTTTTGTATGTGGGACTGAGTTGTATTTGTCTGAAAAGTGCATTATCTTTATTTTTACTTTTAGTCACATAATTATTACATATACTATATACCTGATTATCCTTTTCTACAGTTGTGTTACACAAAACAGTTTTAATGTGTTTATTAACTGCAAATCAGCTAATGGGGTCTGACTAGCTCAGTGTACACAATATGATTTTTTGAATATGAGCTGAACAACAAGAACATTGAAAAATAGAATATATTAGCATAATTAGACAACTGCCATTACCTTCTTGTTAGCTAATTATTAATCCACTTTATTACACTGAAGGCTTTGATAAATTGTAACGTGGGGCTGAGTATCAAATACCTTTGCCAAATCAAGATAGAGTACCCCAAAAGCTAAACTCTTATCTTTGGCCACCATTACTAGGTCCTCTTTTGACCTTCATGTATCCACAGTAGTTATGAAAGCATCCTTTCAAGCTCATTTTATTTCTAAAGGCATCTTCTCTAAGTCCAAAGAAATCTTAATTCCCTCTTACTTGTATCTTATCAGATACATTATTGAATATAATGCCCATCTTGGTATGTATTTGTCTAAAGATCCACTCAACTTAAGAGACCTCAGACGTTCCTAACTAAAAATATCAGTGGCCTCAAAAATGTGAGTTATCGGGACAAACTGTCATCCTCCTGTAAATATGCTTATTTTCTTGTAGAGTTCTCAGTGGGGACCTGTGTCTAGCCATTTCAGACATGAAGTATTCAACCCTCTTTTCATTCTCAAAATAAATGGTTTCTCGATCACTGGGTTAAAAGAATAAAATCTTCATCAATGGATAAATAAGATACATTGGCATCATAGATTCATATTTGAATGTATCCCCACCTCTAGGTCAAACGTTTACTTCATATCAAATAGTGTAGCACCCTTGCCACCTTCAAGATAAACCTAGACAATTGGATGGGTAACCTTAAATTCTGACCTTGTTTATTTTGTGTTACCCTCCTTGAGGCTGCAGCATAATTTTGAGTATGGGTTATTGATTAGGCTTGTAATGATCTGCAGATTGGTTGCCTAGTGCTTACCTGTGAACCTATAAACTTAATAGACATCTCTCAAAATATTTAACAAGTATTTAGCTCAAACCTAGTGGTTCATAGTTCCTAATGTCACTACTAATCCCCCTTAATGAATATGAGTAACATATGAGTTCTTCCAGTCCTGCAGTCTTTAGGGACTCAGAGACACATACTATTTCTAATAATTTATTGAATACCTTACACAATGGCATTGTCAAGTCATCCATAACAGTTTTTGTAGGGATGGCTGGGATACTATCCAGGCCAATAGAGCAGTTAGACTTCTTATTTATGACACCTGTTTATGTTTATGTCTAATACATAAGCATGTAGAATTCTGAAATTGCAGGTCATAATTAGCAGTACACTAGGGCAACTAAATAATTTAGTAATACTTGTAAAGTAGTTTCTGCAGCTACCTCGTGATTGTGTATCAGATTATCCATAACTACAAATAATTTGGCAGTTGGACATTTGTGAGTTAACATACTAATAATAATATTTCTTACTTTTAATTTTTAATGCAAGTCTTGGTTCATATCTTACTTCAAGTTGTTTTCAGAGCTAATAATTCCTTCTAAACACTCTGTTATCTTATGTAACTTACTTTTGTTTTGAAAAGAAGGGCATTTCTTGTAAATACAATATACACATTTTTTCTTACTGCATAAAGTTATAAGTTTATTGTTCCAGCAGTGTGGTGTTTTACTTCTTTTGTTGCTCGTATTATAGACTACAACTGATTGTTTCACAGAACTGAAGCGAATGTTTCATATGTTAGACTGCCTATGTGTTTCATTACTGTCTGTACATGTCAGTTTACTTTTACCCATGCATAATCAATTGTATTATAATTATATCATTTAATTTTATTTAGCACTTTGTCAACTTAATTAATTGGCAATGTAATTGCATTATGATCTGATTGTTATGTAACAGTAATATTTGACAGAGGAGAATACACAGTTGTTGCTACTAAATTCAATGTACCACTGTTAAAAGTAGGTTTCCAAACCATTCAGTGTAAGCAGATCCAAAAATTCTTAGTCATACTACAGAGCAGCTGATAAGCAGTCCCAATTAATTTTAGGATAGTTGAAGTCACCTAGCAAGATGGTTGGGATAAGTTCCAAACCATAATTTTTACGTAGATAAACATTTAAAATGCAGGTCTGTAATCACCGAAGGAGTGTGATAACATACAACTAGATTAAGTTTAGGAACACCATGTGTATTATATATACAGCAGCTGTTACAATCCTTCTATTATTATCTTTCATTTTTTAACTTTACTATAAATTAGTGAGTCAGTATAAGTAGGTTATCACTCTGATGCCCTGCTTACAAACAATCATATATTGCATATTGTTTCAGCAATAAATATGATGCATTCCAAGCTTGCACAATCATAGTAATCATATAATTATTTAAGGTTAATTGGAAGTTTTACTTGTTTTTATTTGTTGGACACTTCATATATCACAAAAATATATGCTCACAGGAATATATGATTTATGACTTCTGTATTTGATTTTCTACTTTGTTTTGGAATCCGTAAAGAAACAGTCTTAACAATTCCCTGTAACTTGCTGATAACTTATCATATCCACAATGATTAAGTTGGAAGCCATCTCTAGACTGAGTAGTATAAATACCACCTCAGATCTCCCCTGAAAAGAGGTAACTAGCCTAGTAGGACTAACCCAGTCAACAAAAGATAAATAAATACAAATAAAAAAGTAGATGATTGTCAGAAATATACACTCTTAAAATGTGTCGAAATCAATGAAATATACAAACGTAATTGTCTCCATCATCTATTAAGCATTGATGATTTGGTAAGCATATTATCATTCCATTGTGATGATAGAAGGATTTCAGTTAAGATTACAGTAATATTCTTTGTTAACAAGAATTTTGAAATATTAAGGACAGAGTTTTTCACAAAATTTAAATTACTTTATTTTAAGCGTTTGGTACCAACAAGAAAACTAAATTCTTATATTTTGATATCCCTTGTAATAGATCTTAACAGGTCAAATGTGTCATTCAACTTTAGTCCTGGAAGTGATGACACCATTACCCTTTCTTTGTATAAGTCAGATAAACATCATTGAGTTTGTTTTAAAATTGAGTCTCCAAATATTAATATCTCTGTTTCAAGCAAGATATCACCTGATATTTCAACAATAGTGAGCTTATTAGAAATTATTTTAGAACCTCAAATATCTTTTGTAACAAGAGCAGGGTGACTACTATCAAACTCAGTTAATGAAGGGTGGAGGGTAAGCCCACCCAATGCCCTCCTCTTTAATGTTGTACTTTGATTAATAGTATCACTTGATTCATCAACTGGAACCTCTAGGGGGTTGACTAAATTTTTGTAAATATGACTGTTGTAATGGTAATTTAGTGCAACACTTTATATAGCTAGAGGGGGTACTTCATGTGTTAAAATGCAGAGGAATTGTATTGCACTTTTTCGTTCTTGTTTTACTGCAGTTTGTCTTTTTTCTCATAAACATCCAGAGGTTTTCCTTTGAGTATAATGACCTCAGTGTATAACACCAGAGGAGGGGAATAATTTGTTATAACCACGCTGTAACTTTGAATATTATCAGAAATATAATTGTTAAACTTAGGTCACAAAATTGGTCATATTAAGAATGTTTTACTATGCTTGCTTCAACCTTATATGCTCACTGTTCTTTTTTTCTTTTCCTATTTGCAATCTGTTTAGTATGCTTGAAAGTTTTGATGCTGATAAAACTCTGCATTTTTTGTCATTCTCTTTATAATCACTCTGAAATGCTATAAACTGGCGAATGTTTAACTCAGGATCATTATTGCCTTTTTAGATCATTAAACATAATGTGGGCTTCACATGATTTGCCATAAGACTGATGTTAAGCATATTTTGTGAGATTGTAACTTTGTAACACCTTTATGTGATTTTATTAATATGATGATATTAAAATTTAAGTTGCTTCTGGCTAAATTAGAATTGAATATTGCCCTTGTTGGTTTTGTGGATGGAATGCTATGTTATTTACATAACACACTAGTTATTATGTTGTTTGACTAAATATAATCTGCTGAACAAAACTTTTTAAGATAAAGGCAGCTTATGAAAGATATTCATAAATTATCTCACACTTAATAACAAATTTAAGAAGCCTTTCTTTTTCTAAAGACTGTAGATTGGTAACACAACTGATTATGTAAATCTTTTAAGACATGATAGCACCAGGCTAGATGTTATAGTCTAAGGAAGATAATGTTATTTTGCATGATATCTATTTAGATAAATGGAATAACATTTAACATGCTAATATTCTGTTTATTTTAACATTTTAAAAATGTTTTTTTTTATTTGACTGCAGTTTATGTAAGGCCTGATTGAATTGCCATTCTATAAGAACTATATGTGTGGTGCTTGGGGCAGATAGAATTTAACTGTTACAGGAAATATATACATATATATATATATATATATATATATATATATATATATATATATATATATATATATATGGTTCCCTATCAGAAGCCTGAAACACTATAAGCCTGAAAATCAAAATCCTGAAAACTATAGACTGAAAGTTCAAAATCCTGAAAGACCAAAATCCTGAAACTCAAAATCCTGAAAACACAAATAATGCTAATATGTCACTATAAAGACACTAATATCTACCAACTGACCCTGACCCTAACCCTAAGGTCTGTCACTATCGCACACTCACCTGACCCGCGCCCTAACCCTAACTCACTTAAACCGCCCCTAACCCTAACATAAAACCAACCGCACACTTACCTGAACCCAACGCATGACCCAACACCACAGGGCTAACAATAGCAAAGCCACAATGACGTCAGTATGTCCATTTTGTGTTTTCAGGATTTTGAGTTTCAGGATTTTGGTCTTTCAGGATTTTGAACTTTCAGTCTATAGTTTTCAGGATTTTGATTTTCAGGCTTATAGTGTTTCAGGCTTCTGATAGGGAACCATATATATATATATATATATATATATATATATATATACACACACACACACACACACACACACACACACACACACACACACACACACACACACACACACACACACACACACACACACTCACACAAACATATATATATATATATATATATATATATATATATATATATATATATAAACTCCGAAATAACTCTTTCTTAGACGTTTCCCTTTTCTTTAAGATTCAACATTATCAGAGTTAGTAGATATAATTACAGGGTTGTGAGGGTTCAGTACCCTATGCAAAAACAATGATTTTAGGTATATCAGTGAGTCATGAACTTCATTTTTATGTTCTGAAGATCACACTTCCTTTTGCAAAGTTTTGGGGTTCTCAATAAAGAATCTTGAGAGTAGTATAGGACACCAAGCTTCTTTTATTGATTATATTGTATTTTTGTGTTTAGTATATGCATAATTGTTTTCATCTAGTACTTCCATGTTATATTTTTATATGTGTTAACTTTTAATATATAAATAAAATATTAATAATAAAAAGTAAGAGGTCTAAGGCTCCTAGTGTCCTAGTGTCTCTTTTACAATAATACAGACATAATGCTATATTTTTTATCTCTGAGGTTTACCTTTATTTCTCTCTCTATCTCTGTCCCTCTGTTTTACTCTGTAAAACCTCTGTCATATGTGCAAGCATCCAAACTGAGAACTAAGATTTCTTTTCTCACAATAATATGCTTGAAAGCATCTCCTTTAGTTAGCTAATAGAAAATAAATTATATATTCTATACTCTCTTCCTATACAGCATCATTATCTCAGTATGACTATGGTTTAGTATAACATTTATGCAAGTTAGTCCATTAAAAGGCATTCCATCGTCTCTGTATTGCAATTTTTCTCTCAATTCCTGGTCAGTCTTGTGTAATGAAAGAGATGGCAAATGTTAAGTATAGATAATGAAAGCTGGGTTGGGGCAAAAGGTATACATTATGACACAAGTAGAAATGCCGAGTACAGATATGGCAATGGACTGCATTATTTATTGCAGGATTTGACAATAATAAACAATATCATAATTGGTACAGAATATGGAATGGTTATTGTTTCAATGGCATTACAAAATGTGGCAGGGTTGGATGCATTTGAACTGCATTGTGTGAATGAGGAAAGCTTTATTATTATTATAAGTTCATACGTTCACAGGTACACACTAGGCTAGTTGGCCTTGCAGACCATTTTAAGCCTAGCCAGTTTCCCTATTTGTGCCAAAAATAATCTTATCCAGTTATAGATTTGCTTTACCCATCCCATGATCAATAATCATATATTACCCCTAATGAGAATAACTGGGATCATGCCATATGTAATTTGAGGGGACCCATGCATGGGATAAAGCATTTAGGAGCTGCCTCTGTCCATTAATAGTACAATGGGCAGTCCTGGGATAAATTTTCTGTTCCCCATCCATAGATCTAAGTTATGCTTGAAAACGGACAGGGATGAACTTTGTATTATGTGGATGGGGAGTCTGTTCCATAGCAGTGGTACCCTCAGCAAAATATACCTGTCCCCTCAAATGGTTCTATTGATGTTGCAGAAGAGGTTTACATCCCTAGACCGAGTATTTCTGATGCCATCTGCCTTGCTGATGTGTAGCAGATCCATCAGTAATGGGTCAGAGGATGCTTTGTATACCAGAAAGAGGTCACCTCTTAGCAGTGTGTATGACAACAGCTGTAGTGACAGGACTTTGAATCAGTCCATGTAAGACATGTTGTTTAGGCCTCGTATCCTTTTATTGAGGTATCTCTGTGGGCGTTCTAGTTGTTGCAGATGTCTGAACAGATACATGCCAAAGGGGGCATTATATTCAATGACTGGCCTAATGAGGGCTGAGTAAAGTTTATAAGCTGTGCAACAGAGAAGGGATTTCTTACAACAGTAGACACATGTTGGTCAAAAGTTAGGTTATTTTTCACATAAGTTCCCAAATCTCGAACAAATGGGTCAACTCTTGGGGCATATTGTCAATGTGGAAGTTCCCTTGGGTAAATGACATCCCAAAGGATACAATGATGCATGTTTTTGTCATTTAGTTTCAGAGCATGATTTTGACACCAGTAATTTATTGGACACAAACCTTCCTGCAGGATGGCTAAGCCATTTGGGGATTCAGTGACTGCTTCTAGCTTGCAGTCATATGCAAACCAAGTCAACTGAAGCCCTTTGCTATTCACTTTTACCTCAAAATAAGTATATGCCAAGCAGGAGATGTCCCAGCACAGAACCCCGATATACTCAACTAGTGACTGTGAGTGCATTCCATCTGGGAACCATTTGGCAATCCAGTGGGGGACATGGGTGGGGGGGGGGGGGTATTTCGCATTTATATAGCTTTTCTACTATACCTGAGTGTGGAATTGTGTCAAAAGCTTTGGCCAGGTTGAGGTATGCAATGTGTACCATTTTGCCTTCATCCATTGCTTTGGTGGCCTTTTTATAAAAATCCACCAGGTTGAGTAAGCATGACTTGCCCTTGATGATTCCAAACTGAGAGATGTAGTTCCCTATGTCGTGTGTTGTTAATTCCATGATAAGTCTTTCCATGGCATTGCATATTATTATTACTTCTATATTATTGCATATTATTATTATTGTTTCAGTGTCTGACATTTTTAGACTGGATGCCTTTCAGTGTACTGACAGCCAATATTAACAATGCTAATGAAAGCAGGTTTTGGTTTCTTGGTAAGGTCCATACTGTTAGCATGGACCTAATTAAAGGAATTTGTTCAAAAGAATGAAGAGGCTGTGTCAGTTACACTTTGCCTTTAGTAATCACAATTGCTTGAAACATGGAAACAGCCAAATTCAAGGGAATGTATTCATAAGCTGATGTATACTTTTCTTTGAATGAGAATTCTCAATGAAAAAAGATAGTTAACTAACAAAAATACTAAAGTATTCCTGCTCTAATACAAATGTAGAAAGTATACAGACCAAAATGTCATGGTACGGAAAGTAGACAAACCAAAATATCATGTTTTTCTTGGGCATCTTTTTATTTTATACACGCATATGTATTCTTATTCCAGAATAATCATATTTTATGTGCTCTCTAAAGTGAAATCATCATGCATTTAAATCTAGGGATACAAAAGCAAAAGGCAAAGATTATATATATATATATATATGTGTGTGTGTGTGTGTGTGTGTGTGTGTGTGTGTGTGTGTGTGTGTATGGGGTACAGGGAGGTTTGCCACTCTGCAAAAATATATATACAATTTGGCAATTTTAAGTTAACTGTTGCAAAACAGAAGTTGTTCCATAACTTGCATAAATGACTATTTTCAGTTAGAATTCAGAGATATTTTTAATCATTAATTATGAAAGCAAATAGGTTATCAAGTGTTTTGAATCAAGTAGACACATTTTAAACAATTATGATGCCTGCATTCATAGTATAATAAATGTTATCAGAATCATTCTGATAAATCAGGCCAGTTGTCTTGTCTAATCAGTTTAATGAAACAAAAGGTACACGCTTACTTTTCAGTTCTGATGTTGACTCTACATTTTTTTCCAGCAGCTTTTCACCCTTAAGCAATTGAAGCATGCAGATGGTCAAATGCCATTTACTACTAAGAATTTCTACTGGTTCCTCATGAGTAAACTGGAAAGAGTACACCAGACGTATACCAAGAGCATCCATGGATGTGAAAATTTAAGTTATTATAAAAGACTAAAATATCTGAACTTGTACAAGGTCTCTTACAGATGCCTAAGAGGAGATCTTATTCAGGTATATAGGGCATTTAGAGACAACTACCTCTGGGAATGTTTGGGGTTAACAAAAAGTACTAGAGAATCATCAGACAACCTCTGTAGAAGATTCTATAGGAATGAGAAGTGTGCTAATTGGTTCTCTGACAGAGCAGCTGATGCATGGAACAGACTATCAAATTACATTAAAACAAGTACTAGTTTAGATACTTTTAAGAACCGCCTGGACACTTATTATGGGAACAAGTGTTTTGGTATATTGGCAAGCTAGAAGGGCATTAATGCCCGTACTTGAAATATTTGTATGTATGTACGTATGTATCATATCATATTGCTACTATCTGTCTCTTTTACTGTGCATAATGTCAACAGTGTTTAGATGCTAAACAACCCAACAGCAAAAAAGACAAAGTAATGAAATAAGCTGTGCTTTGAGAAGGAGCTGAATCAAATAAAAGTATAAGTTCATCAGTTAATATCTGAGTGACTAGTTTGACTTGCCTTTTTACATCAAGCGGCATTTGTGACCTAAAATTGTAATATATGTAAAGTGTGGGTCAGATATTTTGGAGATGTTGTGGATACATAGTGAGTGGGATAAAAAAGACAATACACATATAACTGAGGTGTTTTCTATTAAAATTTGGACACTGATATGTCAGAAACATAGGAAGAATAAACGCTTCATAAAGATCTTAGTGCTTTCAGAGCTCTTCACTGATCATACTGCTTAGTATTACTATGTGAACACTGGAGTCTTTCAAGGTTACAAGAAGCATAACAGTTGACTGTCAGTTTTCTGCACTGCCATTTCCATTCCTATCTGTGTGTGTGTGTGTGTGTGTGTGTGTGTGTGTGTGTGTGTGGGGGTACAGACATATCTGTGTGTGTGTGTGTGCGTGTGTGTGTGTGTCTACAGACAGACATACCTGTGTGTGTGTGTGTGTGTGTGTGTGTGTGTGTCTACAGATAGACATACCTGTGTGTGTGTGTGTGTGTGTGTGTGTGTGTGTGTGTGTGTGTGTGTGTGTGTGTGTGTGTGTGTGTCTACAGACAGACATACCTGTGTGTGTGTGTGTGTGTGTGTGTGTGTATACAGACAGACATACCTGTGTGTGTGTGTGTGTGTGTGTGTGTGTGTGTGTGTGTGTGTGTGTGTACAGACATACCTGTGTGTGTGTGTGTGTGTGTGTGTGTGTGTGTGTGTGTGTATACAGACAGACAAACATGCATTCACGTGTGTGTGTGTGTGTGTGTGTGTGTGTGTGTGTGCGTGTGTGTCTACAGACAGACATACCTGTGTGTGTGTGTGTCTACAGACAGACATACCTGTGTGTGTGTGTGTGTGTGTGTGTGTGTGTGTGTGTGTGTGTGTGTGTGTACAAACAGACATACCTGTGTGTGTGTGTGTGTGTGTGTGTGTGTGTGTGTGTGTGTGTGTGTGTGTGTGTGTGTGTACAGACAGACATACCTGTGTGTGTGTGTGTGTGTGTGTGTGTGTCTACAGACAGACATACCTGTGTGTGTGTGTGTGTGTGTGTGTGTGTGTGTGTGTGTGTGTGTGTGTGTGTGTGTACAGACAGACATACCTGTGTGTGTGTGTGTGTGTGTGTGTGTCTACAGACAGACATACCTGTGTGTGTGTGTGTGTGTGTGTGTGTGTGTGTGTGTGTGTACAGACATACCTGTGTGTGTGTGTGTGTGTGTGTGTGTGTGTGTGTGTGTGTGTGTATACAGACAGACAAACATGCATTCACGTGTGTGTGTGTGTGTGTGTGTGTGTGTGTGTGTGTGTGTGTGTGTGTGTACATGGTTAAGTGTATTTATGGCTGCATGGAGGTGTTGCATGGTTTATTATGTAACAACAGCAACACTGGTGGCATGTAATGATGCACAAGGTGCATGTGCCAAATTAATTTAATGACAGAAGTGGCTGTTATCAGGCAATAAATCATACTTTGGAGTATCATACACTATGTATAAAATGGTCATGCCATCGAAAAATGCATGTAAATACATAAAATAGTGAATTATTGGAAATAATGAAAAAGTAGTCCAACTGATTATACTGTTTGTGGCCATCTGAGTCACTCACACACACACACACACACACACACACACACACACACACACACCACTTTTTTAAAAGCTGAACAACAACAATATTTTACACTTACAGAACTGCATAAATCATATTTAACAACCATGGTGAAATGTATTCAGTTCTTAGGCTAAATAGACATTAAGAAAGAAAGTATCCAAGTTATAATCAATTTCATTTCTTTATTACTGCTTTTGCAGCCCATTTTTTTATATCTCCTAGCAGCACTCAATGTGAATATGAGATGGAGTTATTTAATTAAATTATTGATTTATTTTCTTGATTGGGTATTTCACTTTGAGCCTATACTATATGTATTTGATTGCTCATTTAAAGGTAAAGTACTAGCAACATTTTGTAACTGCACAAAACATCATACTCACCTCTCATATGATGCAATTAGTTGTACTGTAAAATAAAAAAAAGTTTCCAAAAAGCATTCAGGACAATTTTTATTATCACATTTGCTTGCCCTTTTTTTCCTTCTGGCACATTTACATGTGGATGGGATTGAAATAATATAATAGAGTATTTCATTATTTGTACATATTGACTGCATAATTCTCACTAAATGAGCCAATTCCCTTTTCTGAGAGGAAAGCAGAGGTGATATTTCTACTGAACAGGGAAAATCTGACCAAGGCATCAGGGGAAATCCACCTGCGCTTTTTCTGATATGTTCCAGGTAATCATTATCATACATCTGAGCTGCTAACAGATCAGTTGATATGATCGTTTGAGGAACAAGACTTCTGGGGTGTAGTACCTAATTTATGATGCATTAGAGTGTTAATATTTCAATATGAATCCTATGGCTGGTGTGAGGATAGACCCCACAACTTTCAGATGTTTCTTTCATCAAATGCTAATTAGTAACATTAAATAGCAAAGGTTTTGACTGTTATTGCATTTTTCCCTGCTATATTTGGGTCAATGCTGTGGGTGTGTAGCATTACTTTTGATCAGGTGCCAGTCTTAATAACTTAATACTGCAACATTAATGATTGACTCTCCTTTTGTTGATAACTAGAATGCAGTTCTGAAATGTGCTATCATGGAGATTTTCTTTTTCTTAGCCATAGTGCAACACTATGTCACACACTAACAAAGTATCTACTACAAGTATTTGTGTCCTAGGCTCTCAGAGACCACTGTCTCACAGTCAGGAACTCAGGCAGCTTTTAGCTCACATGGGCTGCCATTTGTGTTTGAACTTGATTACATATTCATGTGAGATACAGCAGCCATGCAGTGAGAGCATAGTTGCCTCACCTTGCCCAATCACAGCAGTAGTGAAGAGGGAGTAGGAGGGTGTGGGAGCATGGATTAGGGTTTCAGGCAGTGACTAGGAGTGCTATTTAGATTTAGAGAGGGGAGGAATTTTAAGGTTAGTTAGCTGGAGGGAAGTATAGTATAGTTAGGAAGCAATGAGGTACTTTAGGTTTAGGGAGCGGGGGAGTTTTAGGGATAGGGAGTTTAGAATTAAGGAGTGGAGTCTTGGGGTTAGGGAATGATTAGAAACTTTAGGTTTAGGGAGAGGGTGTACAATTTTAGGTTTAGGGAGTGATGGGAATTTAGGGTTAGAAAACAGGAAGGAATGGTATGGTTAGGGTTAGGGATTAGATGGGAGTTTTAGGGTTAGAGTTGGGGCTGTGCTAAATCTATGCAATTCATTGGTGGGAGGGCTAAGTAATTAACTAGGCTCAGGCTAATGGGAGTTAGGGCAATTATGATTTAGAGCAAGTGGCTGCGAGCAAGTATGTCACAAGCTACTAGCATGCAAGTACTTATAGTAGACCCATTAACAGAATCAAAATGGCTTCCAGACAAGCAAACTGCTGAACTCCTACTGGCCTTTTAATTATTTAAACTCCTATAGTTAAATACCCAAAGGCATTATGAGGATGGAGCAAAGGGCACAGCTGTCCTGTGTGCAAGCTTTCAGGAGGTGTGATTTGTAGGTGTTGATAATGCAGGAGTACACAAGAGCATTGATTTATGAAGCCATGAGAATATCGCAACTTCATAAATGAATGTTTATACCACATTACAGCTTGGTTATAGTGCTTAGTGAGGAGTGAGTGTGGGTTAATAACTAGAGTAGCAAGCAGTTTGTTACAGTAACAGGGTAGCAGGAGTGAAGAACAGATTTTTTCTCTTTAACTTTGAGAGGTTTTTTTTCTAATCTTTAAGATGAGGGGGCACCAGTTTGTGGATCTGCTCAGTGCTCCAGTGGCTAGCTACAGTTCTTCAAATACCTTTATTTCCTTAGCTGCAAAAACTTTAACAAAGAATACCCTTCTATAATCTCAGAAGTTGAGACTATAATGCACCAGTACATAAAACCTCTATCCAAACTTCAATGCACCAGACACAGTGTCTCTATACTAAGTTTCTAACCCTGGGAATCACTCCTTCCTTCCCATAAGGACGTTATCTCAAAGCCCAAATTCCATATCCAATTGAAATCTCGCATTTCAGATGAAGCAAACTGCAACTGCCTTCAAACAGGACACATGACACCATCTTTCACTTCTATCAATGACATCCTCATCTAATTAATTTCCACTTAACAGCATTTTCTTATTATATCCCTTCTTTATCCTTTTCGCTTTCCCTCACTTATCTCTCTCCCTTTTTTATACGTGCATATTGTAAATTTATCCCTTGCATGTGGTCTTAATGGATTGCAAATTTATCTCTTAATTGTTATCTTAATGCATTGTGTGCTTTCTTTAATGTTTAATTTGCTACTAAAACACTGCCTGCAGGAATATATTTATGTATGCATTCTTATATTCTGTGTATTGCAATAGCTGTATTTTGTCTGTTTTGATATCAACATTACCTAGAATAAGATTGAAGTTGGTCTACTGTACACTGGACACCACCCCAGTCAACAGATTCAAATAAATGCAAACTAGCTAACTAAATCTCAGGGCTGATATCTATATATATGTAGCAGGGGGTAGTAGAGGGCTGTTGGATAGGTACAATAAGTGTATCCCTTACCAAGAACATTTTTGTTTGATTTGAAATGCTCACCTCATGTTTGAGTGCTTCCAAGGTTTGTGACTGCTGTTTTCTGAGGTGATAATGAAACCATCAACATTTCTTTAAAAAGCTCTTTTTTACATTAGGAAAGGGCAGTTGTTAATCAGGCAAGAGTAAAGAACCTCTATTTGCATGTTTTGTATAGTATAAATAATAGATTACTTGGTATGTGTCTGTTGGTGTTGGATGTGTAAAAAGTGCCGGTTATAACATTTTATATGCAAACAAAAATATTCCTGTTAAAATATAGAGGAAAACTGTCACATTTTGTAAGCCAGCATTGTACAGGCCAGTCTGCTTTAATGATGTTTAGGAATACCTCTCATACTGAAATAGTTTAGAAATTACTGGCATATAACTATCATGTTCTCAAAAATCATGGAATTTCTAAAACTATATAACAAATATTTTGTTTTACTGCACAATTGTAATATAATTATACTGTGAACAACATCCTTTTGAATATGATTTATAAAACCTGACACAGTGCAGTTCAAATCAATAAAATTAAAATAATTTAAATTAAATGTTTTCACGTTTTAAGTATTTCATGTTGCCTGTTATTATTAGAGTGAAGCAGCAACCAAGCAGGATCTTTTTTTGTTTTGTTTTGTTTTGACATTATTTCACAGAAAGCAGAGACTACTGACAAATGAGGTTTGCTAACCATTTCAGTTGTCCTGGGACATCTTCAAGAGGGGTTAGGGTGATGTATTAGTGGGAGTTAGTTGGGTTGGGGAGGTGAAAGGGTTAAATGGAGGGAGGGATGATTGGGAGGAAATGAGATAAGGGTGAGGAGGGGCTTAAGGGGTTTAGACAAGTATAGCTGGGTAAGCAATCACATTTTGGTGTGAACTTGCTATGGCAAGTTTTATGTCCAAGACGACCTGTAGGTGGTGGTATGGTCAGGCAGGCCTTGGAGTGGTTATCTATGGAACAAGTGGGTAGGGTGAACTAACAAAGGTTTTTTTTTTTTTTTTTTGTGTGTGTATTAGAATAGTGAGTTGGGGGTGAGCAAGGTTGGTCTGAGTCATGGGGAACCCAGTTGTGGCTGGTGGTCTGCGTTTTGCCTCTTAAGGTAGTCCATTTTAGATGGCGCTGTGTTTTTGGCAAGGTAGTGATGACTTATTGGAAGTTAAAAAAAAAATAATTTCCTTCAGTAGGGATATTATAATACAATCAGGGTCTGCCGATCAGTTGTCCAATGTTTTTCATGGTACTACCACCCCCTAAGCTTGTTTTAGGCAGTTACATTCTTGACTAGATCTGATGTTGAGTGAGCTTCCCTCCTTGAGCAGCCGTCGATACTACTGAGCTGCTGTTACAGCTCCTGTAGTTATTGTGCAAGGTTGGAGTCGGCTAAGGGTGATTTTTCCCACAGTTGGTCATTGCTACAGGTGGCGAGCAGCTTTGCTGCTTTCTACAGCTGGGCTGTGAGTGTCGATTGGTCTGTTTACGCGGGCAATGGAGAACCCCTAGCCTACTGGCTGGCTTTGAGGCAGAGGGCGTGCTTCTTGACATCTTTGCTCAGTTGATTCTTGGCAAGGCAACGATAGGGGGATGAGGGTTCTGGGTCAGGGATGATTTTCTAATGTTGTTCATGTTCACTTGACTAATTTATTGGTGAAGCATGTTTTGTATTGGTAAGCATTTTCTGAACAATACGAAAGTTTAAAGCTCCCGATGTCTGGTGTTGTCAGCAGTGGGGCCATTTTGGTTTTTCTTCTTGCGCTATTGCAGCTGTACACAAGGGAAAGTGGGAATTCTAGTGTTGGTCATGTTCACTTGGTAATTTGTTCGTAAAACATGTTTAGCATTCATATGCATTGTCTGAACGATGTGGAAATGTGGGGCTCCCAATGGCTGGTGGTGTTCGCTGACAGTGGATCCTTGGTGACTTACCAGAAAAGGAGATTTTTACAAGGGACAAAAAAAAAATGAGCAGACATGGTGGCGTTAACTGTTATGGAGGAGGAAGTGAAATAATCTTGATGTGAGAATGCTCGATCCGTGTGGCACCTGGATCCCAAGTTGTTTATCAGACATTGCAGTCAAACGTTGCATTCATGTCAGAATGCAGAATTCTCCTCATTTTCTACATATGGTAACTGCAATGATGTGACCTGTACATATATTCAGGTTCAGGTATTATTGCCTAACTATGGATCTTGATTGAGTTTGGATCCCAAACGCTAAGGTTCATTAGTTCATGTATAGTTATTTCTTTGAAATTATTGTAAGATTGGAAAGTAGTCCGAACTCAGTTTATTATCACAGAGTTTTCATTGTACTCATCTAGGTCTGCTGAAAAGAACAGAGGATGTCGGTATTTAAATGGGGCAATAGCTGTCTGTTTCTCATGTTGCACAACATAAAACTGTTGCCATTGGGGGGGGGTGAGGACTTCTCTTGCGGGCACATTTATTCTGTGGCCTTCTTGATTAACTACACTTATAATTTGAAGTAGTGAGAGTCTTGAAGGTCCTTCTCTCCAGTGGGGTCTTGAGGGAAGGACATTGGAGGGCTGAATGTGGCAGGTGTTTATTGCATGGGGAAGGAATTCGGGTTGTTGCAGTCATAAGGTGTGTGAATCTGGTCGCAGGGGCTTTGCGAGAGAGAGTGGGAGATTGTGCATTGCAGAGTGATTCCATCTGCAATAAAAAAAAAATGCTGAGTGGCAGTTGCTGTTTGGGAACACTTGGACATGGGAATGCTGCGGGGTTGACAAGAGGAAGTTGAGGTATGACATCCTGCTCTTCACTTGATTGCGGTGGCCAGGTTCGGCATAGTTTGTCAGCTTGAATGGGTTATGTGGTGCTTGGGGGCTACTTCAGGGTTGGTCCTGGTAGTGTCTGATGCTTTTACTTTGTTGAGGAAAGTGAACAGTGGAGTCAGGACAGGCAATGAGGGCAGCACATTTTTATTGCATGGCTGATCGTATTATGTTCTTTTAGTCTAATGCTGTGATTATTGCACCACGTGGTAGCGAGTTTCACAGGCTCTGATGCATGGTTGTTTTTGGGAAGCAGAAGCAGGTGGTAGTTGGGTACATGATAGGTCTGTAACTCTTCACGAGGAAGAATAAATTTACAAGTTATGTCTGATCTATAGGTACTCCTTATTAGTTAATGTTACGTGCAAATTATTTAGCTTAATTTTAAAGGTACATATGGTTGGTTAAAAATGATGTGTTATTGATATGTATGGGTTGGCTAAAGAGGTGTTTGCATATTGCTTCTCAACTGTACAGATTTTCACAGAATGATCAGATTTTGGCATCATATTTTGGTCTGTTTTCATAAAATTGTGGTCTCTGATAAATTAGTGGCAAACCATTAAAGACTGAAATTTATAAAATGACAGAGATGTATAAGTTTCAGACTTCATGCCATTCAATGAAAAAGAAGAAAAAAGAAAAAAAAAACATGCTAAACAAAATCGCATACTCTATCAACTTTCTAAGTTTGTAAGACTGTTATGGTGGCACTATGCTCCTTGGTAGGCCTAAGAGGTTTGAAATAGGATATGACGGGGGAATCTTAGCAGTGCTCAGTGATGGAAATTATGCTTTATGGATGCAAAGTACTTGCAGTTTCTTTTCTGTTGCAGATCAGTATGGAGTGATGTCGACCATTGGAGGGAGCATAAGGAGGTTGCAAAACGACAGCATGGAACTGATGGTGGATCAAGAGTTGCGCATAGTGATTTCACAGGTGATGGAAGCATAGAGTGGATATTAGTCGGTATCCAGAAGAAGGGCATTTGAAAGGTAATGGTGCTTCTTGTTTTTTTTGGTAGGAACTTGCTAATATGGTGGTTTGGTGTAGGCTGCTTAATCAGTGGGAAGATTATCTAGTGAGGCTGCTGAGTTCATGTTATTCTCTGGTTGAAGACAGTTGGTATTGTTGGGAGATGAACATTTGGATTTTGAGTTGTATGCAGGGAGGTCACAGATGAAGGTACTGTGTTGAGTGTTTCAGCGGCCTCATTCTCCTGCAGTGAGGTTGCAAACAAGGGAAGTAGGTTGTTACAGGGGATATCCCTGTTGCTAGAGGGATGTGCACCTAAGTTACACATGAGAAACGCAAGGGAGTCACAGAAGTGCATTTTGTAGGTGATGGAACTGGTAGGGGTGGATCTTCCGGTCATTAGTGGTGCACAGGAATATATGGGTAAGCTGATTTTCTTGAAGGCTCATTAAGACACATCAGTATGGGATACATTTCAGGGTAGGGGGGAGCATGTGAGGGGTGGTATGTGGGCAGGATACTCTAGGGTTGGGGATTGTTAAGGGGAGCCTAGGGTTGTTATAAGTGTGGTGGATTCACAAGATATTCATAGGTTCGCATGAAGTTGCTACCCTTACTTTTATGTGCAGGACTGGTTCCTTCTCTTAAAGGGGGTCATGGGGGGCATTTGGGGTGATTTCCAGTTATCTATTCAGTGGTTCAAATTGTGTTTGTGCAGTAGTTGGAAGGTTGAACTAGTCATTTTGTTTAGGCTGATTGTGGGGATTTGGGGATCTGTTGTAAGGAGACATACAGTACGGTATTGCCAGATTGAGTATGCTTCTTTGCAGTTGCTTGAGGGAAGAAGTTTAGTCAGTGGAATTAGTCATGTGGAGCAGGTTTTGGAACTGGTAAGGCAGTCAATTGTTCAAAGCGGAGTTAGTGGTGGGTTAATGTATTTGCATTCAGTTGTTAGTCTGCTTGTAGAGGGCCAAGTACGGGTTTGGTGGACATAAGGAAAATTGGTAAGGTGTGACGTCAGTTGAAAGAGAATCTGTCAGTGCAGTAGTTAAGGGTTGACCCTCCATTTGTGGCTGTCTAGAATTTGGGCTCTAAGACTTTGAGGCATGCCTCTGAACTGTATAGATTTCATAGGATGTCCAGATTTAAGGGCCCCTAATTTTGTGCCTTTGCCATCCCAATTCTTTATGGCTTTGTCCTGATTTTTTGATCTCATGCAGAATCCATTGAAGGGAATCAGTTTTCCTCCTGTGCTCACTGGGGTCTGGGGCCATACGCCTCCACTATCCCTGAATTTGATTCAAATTTTAGTTCTGTCCTTCGTAATCCTGCCTAAAACAGATGACTCCTGGCCCTTCTAATATTAGGTTGTCTGGAACATGGGTGTGACTAATATGTAAGCACCCAAGAAATTAATAACAGGGAGGATGTAGGAGCAAGATGGTGGAATGAGGATTTCATTGACCACCACAGTAGCCAAAAAAAAGAGGGGGCATAGTTTCTGCATTGGGTTGTCTGCTACTTGTACAATAGGATTGCTGTGCCTTTAGGTTAAAGCAATTGAGCTTTGTGGTAGGATGTGCACTCTCTTGTGTTAGCTTCTTGTGTTCATATGGTGTCTGATATATGGGGTTTTTAAGGAGTCATTCTTTTACTCTGTCTCGGATTGCTCTTGTAAGCGAATGCAGGGTTATGGGGTAGCTGAAGGCAGCCCTGGTACTTTCTCCCTAATTTATTGTTTGATTTTCTATGGTGATTCAGGAGAGTGGGATGTTACCCATAGGGTTTGAAAGGTGTGTGGTTGGTCAAAATTAGCTATCCCCACTGGGATTGGTCACAGTTAAGTTAAGATGCCTGGGACAAATTTGGGGTATCCTCCACTCATCAAGGTTGCATTTGAAGTGGGCAGTAACATACTATGTTTGATGGGTATGTAGAGTTTATTTCAGAGACGGGGCAGTCTCTGGGAGATATAACTTGTCACCTTAGCAGTTGGTAATAATGTCATATATGACATTTAAGCCTTTGGGTATTATGAGAGGAGTTGGACTTACTCATACTTCGGACTGGGTTGAAGGGAGATGGTGGTGGTGGTGGGTACCCTTGCTAGTATCTAAGATTAAGATACTTTGGTTTATGGCAGGGCTTTAACAGTTTATTTTCTTTTACAGATCAATGAGGAATTAGTGTATATTGACCTTTGTGTCTATAGCTGGAATGATGGGTAGTGTGGTTGTGGAAAGGTGCAGAGAGCCACATCAGTCGGTGACCTCAAGGTGATGCATGCTGTTTGGTTGGAGTGGCAAGCAAAGATGGCACAGGTGGATTACTGTTAAGTAAGCAAGGTTTGGTTTGAGGTCTCCTAGTGGATGATTAGGGTTGAATTCATTATTGAAGGACAGAGGGCATATTGAGAGAGGAAAGCTTTAAAGGGGAAATCCAAGGAATATAGGATTCTGGTGTGTTTTTCAATTTAGCAGGAATTATACTTTTAGTTGGGAAAGTCTGAGGGAATAGGGACAATTCTCAGGGTTGATATGTCTGTAGTAGGGTTTGCTGGTTGTCAGGCTGGGTTAGCAGGACCAGATGCTTGCTGCAGGAATTTGGGGGTAGCTTTATAAGTCAAGTAGATGGTAGGGGTGGTAACTTGGTCAAATTGTGTTGCAGCCACCTGGGGGTAGGAGACTGGTGGACAAGTGGTTGTGTTATTTGGTTCAGGCTTGTACACAGGGCAGGACATTCCAGATGGTCAGGGGTATTTAGCGGTTACTTTTGTATCTTACAGGGGACAGGGTTATGTTAATTTACAAATGTTGGATTGTGGCCTGCTTGCCATCCAGTACTGAGTGAACACTAGGTAGCTGATTTACTATGAAAGGAAAATCAATTTGGTGATTACTTGGGGTTCTAATGTACTTTACAGATGATGGATACACCGAATGATGTTTGGCTTAACCCTTCCCTTTATGGGAGGTAGTTGGCTTAAATTTTGAAGTAGAAAGGAGGGGCAACAACCTGTTCAGGTTGGTTGACGGAGAAGAGGGACAGGCTTGCCCTCTTCTGTTCCCCCTCTGGTGTCTGGGTTCGTTTCAAGGATTTGGGAAAAGGAAAATAAGCAGCTGGAGGAAGTTTGCTGAATAGATAAGCAAGCTGAGGTAAGGATGCTGCTTATTTGGTGGAAGGTAATTCAATGAATGGTGTATGAAGTGAGATGGGACGCTGCTTCATAAATAAAGTAAGCGAGTACAAGTATGGACGCTGCTTACTGGGACAGGGTGAGTAGGTATGCTGCCCTGATTAACATTAGAATGATGTTTATGCTGTGTTTAGAACCAACTATATTGTGTCTAGTTGTAATTAATAATTCTGATGATCAAAGCTATGTTATGGAAATTTTAATAAAGGTCATCAAATGTCATTCAGTGCGATGTGTTTATTGAAGGGGACAGGGACAAATGAGGTATGGTAACAAACCAAGTTGTCATGGGACATCTTCATGAGGGGTTAGGGTGACATATAGTGGGAGTTGTGTCGGGGAGGTGAAAGGGTTAAATGGAGGGAGGGATGATTGGGAGGAAATGAGATAAGGGTAGGGAGGGGCTTAAAAGGTTTAGACAAGTGTAGCTGGGTAAGCAATCACATTTTGGTGTGAACTTGCTACCCACACACCCTCCCTTTTTTGTTGGTGGATTGGTGGGGATTGGGGTTGTTGCATCTGTCGGGGTAGGCAGAGAAGAGGGACAGGCTTACCCTCTTCTGTTTCCCCTCTGGTGTCTGGGTTCATTTCAAGGATTTGGGAAAAGGAAAATGAGCAGCTGGAGAAAGTTTGCTGAATAGATAAGCAAGCTGAGGTAAGGATGCTGCTTATTTGGTGGAAGGTAATTCAATGAATGGTGTATGAAGTGAGATGGGATGCTGCTTCATAAGTAAAGTAAGCGAGTACAGGTATTACTGAGTAAATGGGATATGAAGTGAGTATTGGACGCTGCTTCATAAGTAAAGTAAGCGAGCAAAGGTATGGACGCTGCTTACTGGGACAGGGTGAGTAGGTATGCTGCCCCGATTAACATTACAAGGATGTTTATGCTGTGTTTAGAACCAACTATATTGTGTGTAGTTGTAATTAATAACTTTGGTGATCAAAGCTATGTTATGGAAGTTTTAATAAAGGTCGTCAAATGTAATTCAGTGTGATGTGTTTATTGAAGGGGACTGGTACAAATGGATTGTTTTCCTTTCTAAACAGTTGGTATACTGGTTTCTAATTTAGAATACTGGGTTTCAATCAAACTGTACCAAAGGCTACTCTCACAGCCAGGGATTAAGGTAGTATAAAGGTGTCTGGGGAACTGCATGGTTGTCACCAAATTAGAAGGCAAACTTACAGGGAGAATTTTCTCTTTTAACAATAAAACATTAGCAATCAAATCTAGGCAGTTCAATTATTGGCATTAATGAATTTATTTGTGTAAGATGAGGCCGATAATCACAGAAACAAAAACAAATTGCTTTCCTTAAATTATTGTGTGCCTGGATGATTTTTATTATGAGTAGAGACAAAAGTCATGTTTGTAAAAATATGTTCTGTTCTGGATGCTGGCTAAGTGATATAAGCTTGGGTTAGGCATGGGCATTTGGAAGTAGTCTGAATGGTGATTTTATTTTCTATAAGATATGGCTGGAAGATGATACTGACCAATCAGGTGTCAGTATTTTTAATTTATTTTGTAATGAGTGTTTTTTTTTAACTTGTGATGACTCTACGTCTCTAAAAAGACAGTCGTGCATGATTCATATAAATAAACTGTAAGAATCCAACATTTCATTGCAAGTGGAAATTGTTTTATTTTTTTCTTATTAATCCTCTTCCATGGACATGTTTTTTTTAACATTTTAACATTAAGTATTGCGGTTCATGCCTAAAGTGCCCTTAGTATGCTCAAGTAGAAAAAACAACAAAAGGCAAAACAGCCTCAGGCTTGATGTAGTTTAAAAGTTTAATATTTTAATAAAGTACAAGAAACTTTAAGCACTTTTGGCCCTAATAATGTCCCTAATAATGATCAGAACACATAATATTCTCCACAATGCACTTATATAGAAATTCAATTACACAATTAATTAATTCTCTAACTATGAATAATTATACGAAGAAAACTGTGTAAAAAACATAAAAACGTTGCCAAATGTAAATATTTTAACTTAGCTGCTCTTAATTTTAGCATACTATTTATAAAAAAGCATGTCATTTAAGCCTGGTAAAGTCTTGGCATTTAATCTTAACTGCCACTGGAGCTCACAGTACTCTAGTATATCTTCCCAAGACGCCATCTTAGGTTAGGTAGAACCTGTTCCAAAATATAAAAAAATAGAAACTTTACATTGTTTACACACATTTGCTTATGTTTATACAGGGAATTACTTTTTTGTTGAGTTTTGATTTCATAATAATGTTCATATATATGCTTTTTGAGCATCCTTTCCATTTTATCAATATAGAATGAATGGCATTAGTCACAAAATGCTATATAAATCACACCAATAGTGTTACAATCACATGTTTTGTTCAACTTATGTTCTTGTGGGATCATTGTTAATTTTAATACTTGTCCCTCAAATATGTGCTTACATTGTCTGCATGATCCACATTTCAACATACCCTTATTTCTCTTAACACCATTATTTATTTCACCATAACCAGTTCCTTTAATTTCTCTTTTAAGTTCAAATGTCACTTAAAATAAAAAAGAGGGGCTGATCCTAGCTTTATACTAATGTATGTATTACTCTGTATAAGTTTACAATTATTCATAACAGTATTTTTAATAGCATTGGAGGCATTACCAAACTTGACAACCATAATATTTTCATATTTTTTTGTTTTATATCATGTCACATCCTTATTAATTCTTCTACCTAAAATAGGGTAAAAGCTACTTTGTCTTTTCAATAACATATCTTTTTTGATGTCTTCAAGTAAAGCAGATGGATAGCCTCTATTAGGCTCATAGGTTCATAGGTGTGTACTAGGCTAATGGCCCTGGAGCCATATCTACCAACTTCTTAATTTCTACCAAAAAACATGCATCATCAGATACAATTCTAGAAATTCTCACCATCTGTCCTTTTGCTAAGCTCCTTTTCTGAAAAGGGGGATGATTGCTGGAATAATGAG
Organism: Protopterus annectens; assembly: GCF_019279795.1. NCBI lineage: Eukaryota > Metazoa > Chordata > Ceratodontiformes > Protopteridae > Protopterus > Protopterus annectens. Next base: position 706,286,559 of record NC_056739.1, on the reverse strand, counting down.
AAAAGTTGTTAGAGAAGGTTGATTTTCTGCATAAAATAATGAAAAAAGTTGTTAGAGAAGTTTGGTTTTCTGTATAAACTTTACTTAAACTTGTGGGCTTCAAGATCTTTATACAATGTAACATCTAGATAGTTAATACTACTCAATGAATACGTAAATGTAAACCTTAAAAAAATCAGTGGTGGAATTTAAGAAGGATACAGAATCATGGAGTTTGGTTACAACACCCTTCCAAATTATGAATATATCATCCAAGAAGTGTACATAAGTGATCAGTTTACTCATATACTGTGAACTAAGGATTTGTTGTTGCTCCCAGTACCAAAGTGCAACACTGGAGTATAAAGGGCACAAGCTGCACCAGTACTTTGTTGTAGTATTCTCCCTTAAAATAGATAAAATTATTCTCCAACACCATTTCTATAAATTCTGCTAGCATATTGACATCTGTATTTTGCAGGGTTTTCACTTCAAGCATGCTTCTTAAAACAGTCAATGCCTATATGGTGATATATACATGAAAATAAGTCAATAACATCATCTTGGTAAGACTAGTATTTTATATGCTCTAAGAAATCCCATGAATCCTTGAGAATATATAGAAAGTTGCTTAGAAAATGTTTCACTGTTTCATCAATATAAACTGCTAGGGGATGGGTTTTTATCCTGCTGCAGAGGGGAAGATCATGAACATTTTTTGTATTTTGGGTATCCCAAAAATGGTTGGAACCACTGGATGTTCTACCATTAAAAACTTATACACTGTGTGATCTAATAAATCTTTCAGAAAAGATTTGTCTTGTGGTTGAAAACATAAATTAATTTTTTTAGATACCGTAATATACTGAATTTCATTGTTAAGCAATTCGTACATTCTAGATACATAGTCAACAGCATCCATTAAAACTACTTCATCACCCTTTAAAAGGCTTCAGAATTCTTAAATCACATCTTTTTGCTAATTCATTCATTAAAACACTTTATTCTTTTGTAAGGTATGTAACCGCTGAACACCTTGGCAAACATTCTAGTTTTCTTATGTTGTGTTCACAAACACCAGTGTAAGCCAGACAGTGTAAAATTCCACTAGTAATCACAAAAAATACACTGCCACTGCTGGATACCCTCACAGTCCTTCTTTATTGCAAAAGTTCCACACAATTCCATACAATAACCAGATTGAGCGCTTTCTTCCCTGTACATAGGGATTTCATCAGAATCTGTGTCTCTAAACAGTTTCCCCCTTTAAATAGTTACTACATGATGACATCATTAATTATCTATGACTCATTCAAAAAAATACATTTAAAACACCACATCTAAAATTGTTAATAATCCTCATTTATACAAAACTGTAAAAAATGTTTATAAAAACACTTTTATTAAAATATCTTTTGTTAAAATGTCATTTATTAAAATGTTTAAGTCATTCACATCTACTCATCAAACTGGACATAGTGTCTTTCTTCGAACTTTTCTACTCTTTTTTTTATGTATATATATATAATACTTCTATTTATGTTTATTTCATAGAATCCATTTTCTTATATAATAAGGGCTTAATCAATATAACTTCATTTAACCCTGGGGTTTGACTTGCTTGTAACTTAGTCTGCCATCTTGTTTCTCTTTCTTCTATGTAACTTCTGTAGTCCCCACCCCTAGGATTTTGTGACACTTTCTCTAATATTCCAAACCAAAATTCTGTACAGTTCTGACTTGTATTTATGTGTCTATATAGGGCATTGTTACAGTTTTTTGTGGATATTTGGTAGGTGTGTTCGTATATCCTGTCCCTCAGTCGTCTTTCTGTTTTACCTATGTAAAAACTGGGACAGGATTTACACATAGCCAAGTATACCACTCCTATAGTCTGACAATTTCCTGCACTGAAACATTGACCAAGTAGTACCAGGCGTATGTCCTTGGTTTCTTATATATATATATCTTTGCTATGGTTTTTATTTTATATGTCCACAATATTGACCAGTTTTATATACATATTTTACATATTTTTAGGCACATTTTATTATACATATATATATATATATATATATATATATATATATATATATATATATATATATATATTAGTATATTTAAATGTTGATACATTTTAGAATTTATATTTATGTATATGTGATGAACCAGAGTCAGTTTTAATTAGGTACTTAGCAATTTTTGAGCTGCAATGTATGTTTTATAGTGTTGCTGATTTACACACTGATGTTAATTTCTTCACTGCTTAGACAAGGCAATGAATGTGTTAAATTGGTTCAGTGATTAGTGTGCCTCACTGGCTGCTAGAATGTTTAAAGATGTGACTTGAGTTTTAATATTTTGGTCTGAGGAAACGGATGTAATCCATGAAAGTGCTTACCTTGTTGTGTTGCTATTAAAGAGTGCTGTGTTGGAACCAGTTTGCCTTTTTCTTCACTATTCATCCTACTACACTCTGCCAAGTTTGCAGTTAATAGCATTCTCTAGAGTCTCCTTGCTCCTTTATCTGTTTAAAACTTTCATTTAGTGTCTCACTGCTGTTTTTTTGCAGTGATAAACATTTCTGTAGTGTTATCTGCCTAGAATAGTGTAGCTAGTAACTGTAGGATAGTTGGTGGCTTTGCAGTTGCCCACCCCTAGTGTATTGGGACACTCCTCCCAGTATAGTGACATTAGCTCATTCTACCTAATACAGACAGAACATTTGGGAAGGCCAACCCCCTTAGTTTCTTAACCTTGAATTATCTTCTGTTCCTCCTTTCTCTCTTTTCAATTTACTAAAACCAAACAAAAAAACTTTATTCAGCTGCTTATACAGTATTTGTGTTTCCTCCTCCTACTCTGTTACTTCATCTTGTTTTTTCTGCTACTTGTTCTCTAAAGTGTTCAATTGCATCTGCTGTGCTGCATTTATTACTGCTTGTTTTTAGCCTGTTTAAATTTTAAGTGTTATTCTAAGCATCTTAGACCTACCCGTTAGCTTGCCCTAGCCTATCTCCCTCAGATTCTGACAAATATGAATGGACAATTTCTGATGGTTTCCCCTACCAACCTAGTTGATATGGGCATCCTGAGACAGTATAGCAACTGCCTCATGTACACAGACAACCATCTACTACTACTACCACCTAAGAACACAGTTTGTGAGACATGTAATTGCATAAAGAAGTTTGAGTCTATGCTCTCTCTCTCTCTCTCTCTCTCTCACAAGCCAGTCTATCTGGCATTGAGAAGGTTGTCAACACAACCATTACACCTCAAACGCCACCCACAACTACACAACACACACACACATATGCGGAGGTTTTCAACAAAAACAAACCGAAACAAAGGAGACCTCAGAGGCAAAAACACACGAGAACTCCACAACCCTTCACACCACATACCATCCATAGTCCGCACACCAGTGCCTCGCAACCACTAAGGTCTAACCATAAACCCAACATATTAGTCATAGGAGACTCCATTATGAGACACATAGATGTGCTTCTTACCAGGCTGGATAAGGAGAAAGTCATGGTTAGTTGTTTGTCAGGTGCCAGAATCTGCCATATCACACACGTACTCAAGTCTCTCAACAGCAGGTACTGTTATGACTCTGTCTAGTCCATGTTGCCGTGAACAACTTGAGATGTACCTGCCTTGACTATATGAAAAGAGACATGATTGAGCTCACTGAATATGCGTCCCAGGCAGGTATGTTCCTAGGCTTAAGCAGCATTCTACTGTCACCCAGAATGATGCCTCAATACAAACAGAAACGGATTGACTTTAACAATTGGCTTGGTTTCTGGTTTCATTTCAGGGGGATCCAGTGCCTGACAGTCTGGGAAGATATGATCGACAGACCACTATGCTTTGCTAGAGATGGCCTGCATCTGTCTCACTTGGGCTTCAGGCTTCTAGAAAAGGTCCTTGCTTCCCCTATAGTGCCATTTTTAGTAAATGTCATGAAGTAAATACTACCAATACAAAACATTTCAACAAAACACAAATTAAAGGTCATGGTGCTAAACACTAGGAGTCTAAATATGAAACTTCACTCATTGCAAATATTCTTAACCCTGGAAGATGCTGACATTTGCGCAGTCACAGAAACCTGACTCAAAGCTGTGGAGAGCACCCTAGCCTTACCTGGTTACTCATCCTGTCATGCATTCAGACCCTAAACTGTGGGCAGCAAAACCAAAGGAGATGGAGTTTCAGTATACATTAAAGCCCACACACCTCCAGGCTGGTCAAACAGTATGATGCACAGGAGACACTCCAGGTGAAGTTAACCATTGACAAGACCCCTATTCAAATTATAGCTAGCTACAGGCCCCCAAATTTGACTCAAGATGCCCACTCCACCTATCTGGTCCTCTTCAAATCTATCAAGATTCAACCCTTTACCTTGATCCTGGGTGACTTTAATTAGTCATCCATAGATTGGAAAAACTACTCATGCCAGAACACAAATGCCCAGAGATTCCTCAATTTTATCAATGCAAATGCCTTGGAACAGCTAGTCGATACCCCCACAAGAGATGATAATATCTTGGACTTGGTATTAACCAACATGAGTAACCACTGCAGTACCCCTATAGTATCATCCTCCCTGGTAATTCCGACCATAAAGCAGTCACTTTCAAGATCACCATCTTCCCTGACCCCCCACTAGCTAGGGTCAAACAAAACAATTTCTCCAAAGCTGATTAAAACCTCCTGAGGGATGGTATAAACAGCTTTACAGCTCCCTCCCCCACTGTAGGAACTGGCACCAATGTCCAAATCTACACCAAAGTATTATATGAGCATTTGTATAGATGCAACGAATCAGGAATACTTGACACAACAAAATCATCCTCTGCAAGGAAGCGTAAACCTGTCTGGTGGACATCTGCAATAATAAACTATATAACAAAAGGAAAAAAATTGCTGTCAAGAACCAAGAAGGAGGAAGTGCCCAGTTGGAAGCAATCTCTCATTAGCCTGAACAAGCAAATAAGAGCACTAGTGAAATACTCTAAAGCCAACTTCAAGTCCAAATTGGTCACATCTACTAGAGGCAATCATAAGGCCCTCTTCACTGGTGGTCAAGGACACTCCATACACAAATGGTGTAGATATAGCTAATCTACTGGCTGATGAATTCAGTGAAAAATTCTCCCCTCTGTCCCCCTAATCAGTAAATCAGGACATCCCCATTACCTGTCCCCCACACTTTATCTCTAGGGATCAGGGCATCACTGCCCTTTCAAAGGCAAAAAATACAGACTCCATGGGACCAGATAACATCACAGGCTGCATCCTACATGAACTCAGGCATGAACTTGCAGCACCATTAGGCACCCTATGCAACCAAAGCCTGAGTACTGGATTTGTTCCAGCCGAGTAGAGGACAGCCACTGTCATCCCTTTACACAAAGGTGGAGTGTCTTCCGATCCGGGAAATTATAGACCCATCAGCCTAACTAGCCTGATCTGCAAAGCCATGGAATGGATTATCATGGACTTCATTAACAGGAACATTGGCAACCTCCAGACACTCGAGCCCACACAGTTTGGCTTTGTCAAGGAGAGGTCATGTCTGTTAAATCTGGTCAACTTCTTTGAGACAGTCACCAAGGCCATGGATGAGGGGAAGACAGTGCACACTGCCTACCTTGACCTGGCCGAAGCCTTCAACACTATTCCCCACCATACTTCTTAACTCTACAGATTTTCACAGAATGTCCAGATTTTTGCCTCATATCTTTGGTGTGTTTCTCATAAAAATTGTGATTTTTCTGGGCAAATCATTGAGGTTTGAAGTCAAAAAATAATGACAGACACCTGAGTTTCAGACTTCATATCCTTCAGAAAAATTCATCCTAATGTAAAATCTGTTACACTATCAATTTTATAAGTTTGTAAGAACAAGGCTTTAAAAGTGTCCCTATTTTTGTGCCTTTGGCCCCCCATTATTTATGGCTTTGTCCAGATTTCTTGCTTTAACAGGTTGAGAGGTATGTTCCCCACTCGGGTATAATAGATAAACTCTCTCAACTAGGCACCAATCCATATGTTACCAGATGGGTAGCAAACTGGTTCACTGATAGAACCCACTTAATCAAGATAGGGGAAGCCACCTCAAGCATTAGACCCGTAATGAGTGGCATACCCCAGGCATCGGTCTTGGGGCCTCTGTTATTTGGGATATACTTTTCTGAGGTGCAGGCCAAATCTAGTGGGCTACGGCTGACCAAGTTTACAGATGACTGCAGCTGTGTGCAGGCATCAATTCCCCAAGTGATGTAGATGTCCTCCAAGAGGGTCTCACCCAAACAAATGACTGGTGCCAGAAACATGGCCTCAAGCTGAATACCAAAAAATGCATCATCATCACCTTTGGGTAGAGCGATGTCCTCACATATTATCACATTAATAACAACATCCTAACTACATAATCAGTAGTGAGGGATTTGGGCACCCAGGTTGATAGCAACCTGACCTTCGACCACCGTGTTGCTTCCGTTGTATGGAAAGCTTTCTACATGGCCCAGCTCATAACTAAGGGTATCTCATCCAGGGACAAAGAGGTCATAACATCCCTGTATTCTTCCCTTATAAAGCCAATTATTGAGTACAATGCCCCCCTTGGCATGTACCTCTCAAAGTACATGCAGCAGCTGGAGAGACCACAGAGGTTCCTCACCAGGAGAATCCAGGGCCTCAAACATCTATCCTATGCAGATAGACTAAAAGCCCTGTCCCTCTACTCAGTTTCATACAGACTCCTCAGAGGTGACATCTGTTTGGCATACAAAGCAATCTCAGACCCCGCCTTGATGGGACTGCTGCATATCTGCAAGTCAAGCTCCACTCGAGCAACCCATACATGCAACCTCCTCCTGGTTTGTGATATTAATAGGACTTGTTGGCAGGACAGATTTGTGTACCAGAGACTCCCCCATCTGTGAAATAGACTCTCTCTCCACGTCAAGCAGAATACCTCATTATCCCTTTTTAAGCGCAACCTGGATAACTGGATGGGAAACAGAAAATACACTCCTGTGTTTCCACCTGTGTCCCTGCTGGACAGGGGCTCTGAGAGCTGAGTTGTCTAAACATGAGCGAAACTCCTGACTAGGCTTATAAGGGCCTCAGGGCCAATAGGCTAGTAACTTCCTATGATCGTATGATCCTAAGTCCTATGTCACTGGAGTTTAGGAGATCATTTCAGTCTTGGGAAATAACATCTCTCAGTTAAGTCTTCCCTGAATAACTGTTCGATTTCATACCAGTAAATGTGGGAAGACTGACCTTACTGAAAAGTGCAATTTCTATAGATGCACAACAAATTTAAGAACATGCAAATTACCAAGTATATGTTTAATAAGTGATGCTATACACTTATGTATCCTCATCAGAGAAAAAGGTTATTTAATGTGTATAGACATACAATGCAGATTTGTGCAATAATTTATTTATCATCAGCTGAGCAGAGACATCAGATACCTTAATCCTTTGCTTATGAAAATCAAGACACAAACCAGTTTCAAGCTGACATCGAGCAGAAAAAAAATATTTTCCTTTAGTTTCAGCTGCACTGCACTGTTTCTGTTTCCTTCGGATATTACCAAACAGATTACTAACACATTCCAAGAATTTTAGACAATTCTTTAACAATAACATCTGATTTCAATTTAGCATGAACTGTGTATGCAGAGAAACATTGTTCTGGCTCTTAATGTTACACCCATTGGCTTTAGCCACTGGTCAACCTTTTCATTTTTCCTTCACTCTAAATATAATATTACAGGGTATCTTAAGAATGTGTTATTTTCTTCTTCATTCAGTGTTTCATGTATACTAAACCTTTAAAATTGAGTTAGGCCTATTAGTAGGAGTTTGTTTATTTATTCAAACTGTTTTACTAAGGAAGGGATTGAACAAATAACTGCCATGGCAACATCAGATGTATGTGTAATGCAATACAGTACAGTACATTTTGTTAAGTACATTGTTACAGTACTCTGAAACACTTGATGCCACAGGTTTTACACTTCACTTTACCCACTTAAGTACTACATATTGTTTATCAGTGCATTTTCTAAATGAAAGCTACATATACTGATAGCAGAGAAGGGCATTTGGCTTATTTAGTCAGTTCAGCAAAGTTTGTAAGTGTATGTTTGCTCTTTTTTTTTTTGAAGCCTTAGGTTTCTCACTGCATGACTCATGCAGTTAGATATGAAGTGTTGGCAGAGCGAGACATAATATTTATCTAGTCCATATAAATATTGGAGTTACACTAATTGTTAGATTATTATTTGAGACTGGTGATTTATAGAAATTCCTTTTATTTATTCCATGGATTCATGTATCAAGGCATTTAATTCTGCATTCTTACCTTCTTTTTCAGGGAGCTGTTGTTATCCCTAACCTCAATAAATGCTAATATTTTCTCTGAAACACCCTTCCTTTAGCTTCTTCATATGCCACAGGATCATAAAACATCTTTTTACTTTAACATGTTAAGTTTTATGACAGTGTATACCTTGCATATGCGATGCTTGTAAAACTGCATTTTACTGCCCACTGTTCACATCTTCCAAAAATATATATTCTGATCTTTAAAACTACTTCAAGAAGAAATTATGTCACACTTTTTCCTACTAGCGATATCTCTTGTATATCCTATGATTGTAGTCATTTTTCTTGGTGTGCTGACTCCAAGACATGAACACTTTGTTGTTTTTTGTCTGCATTTTTGGTTTTGACTGAAGGAACTGAAATTATCTTAATGAGTTGTTGCTTCTGTAGTTTGTCTAGTTTCGTTTAGATATTTGGTAGTAGCAGAAAAAAAGCATAATGTATTCGGGGATAGCTCTCCCATCTTGTATACAAACTCTGTAACTGGAAAACTTCAAGAGATGTATATACTAATTAATTATTTTTGGCTTATATTCACTTGCTCATATCATCTGAATTCAGGCCAAAGTTGATACAACATAATAGCTTGAAGAGGGAGTTACCCATGTACAGGTATTATGGGAGTGGCACCCTAATGGCTGCATGGCAGTCTTCTGTGTATTCTGATCTTGCAGTCCCCAGGAGAAAGAGAGAGAGAGAGAGAGAGAGAGAGAGAGAGTGACTGAGGTCATACATTACCTGTTAGTGATTGGTTCTTCAACAAGATGTAGTGACCTCATGGTGAAAAATGATATAGCAAATGGGGGTGTAGGAGACAAAGTTCCCAACATGATGGGTACAAGTGGACTTGCCATCCCGCAATAAATACTTTAATATGTGCTACATTAATATTAGCAGTCTAAGTACATCCATTGTGTGCCTGAGATATCATTTAAAAATGTTGTTCATCAGCTAATGTGATACAAGAACTCTTGGGGGTGGGGTTGGCATAATAAAAGATCTTTCCTTTACATTTACAAGATACAGGGCTTGACTCTGATCTCTGGATTTTAGCTAGGCTAGTAACAATCAGTAAACTGATAGCCTAGTATTTACCTATGAGCCTATAAGCTGCAAAATTAAACAGACTCTTAGAATTCGGTAAAAACAAATATTGTTTTTTTTCAGACTTTAAAGACATATCTTAAGGAGCCAGTAACCTTCATCTGTTGTGAGAGTTGGAGGAACAAGCAACATTTCTAATCAGGTAGCTGCCTTTTGCCTATTCATGGGAATTCTTAAGCAACTGAATGGGTACAGTAAAGTGAGAGTCATCAAAATAACTGCATCAACATCTGACTACTGTCTGGGAGAAATGGATAAATGCCATTCATACCTATGAATCTTTGTACCTACTTGTAGCTGAACTTCATAAGGAGCTATTGATTTGTTTCCAAAAAACACCAAAGGCTATCTGGATTAATTAATTTTCTCTACATTTAATTTTTTTTAATGACCAGCAGTATATTTAGTGGTTAAAGAGCTACAATAAGATAAAAGTAGATTGCTTATTTATTAGATGCTGATGAGCAGCTAAAGCCTCCAATTATCTAGCAATAAATAGTTAAATAACTGTCTATTGTGTATACGCTTTGTGTGCATTGTATTCAGTACCATCCAAGAAAACACTGTGGTGTGTATTAGTCTGTAGCATCTTATATTATTGTACTTATTGTTTTAATTTCAGATGTATTTAAATGCATGACGCGCAATGTATAAGCAAAAGTGACTGATATGCAACCTGTAGTCATACTGAAGTTTTTATATAATATAATTATGTTGTGACTTTTCCAAGTAATGTTAGAGTTATCCCAGTTATACATTCTTATTTGCGATTTTTTTCAGTTCTTTTTTATTTGTTTGTTCTTTGTTGACTGGGTGAGTCTCACTAGGCTAGTAGCCTCTTTCAGGTGAGACCCAATATGGTATATAAACTACTGAGGGAAATATGGCCAGGACATTGGGGAACTTCCCCTACTCTTGGTAGTCAGGGGAAAACTTTGTGTTATACATCCTGACTTCCTGTTTCCTGTCCAGGCATGGAGGCAGTCAGGAGGGACAGGGAGAAAACATGGCTGATTCAGCTTTTGCTGAAACTGGAGTGAAAGTTGCTGAAAATATAGTTGAAATGGTAGAATCTCTACCAAAAGTTTTTTTTTTCTGATGATGTGGGTGCAGAAAAAAAATTGTGAGATTGGAGGAAAAAGAGATTGTAGCTGAAACAGAGATGGATGAATGAACAAAAGAAAAATATGTATCCATGGTCAGAATATGTGGCACAAGCTTTTTACAGACAAACAAGAAAAGAGAGTAATGGTCCAGTTTAGAACTGAAGGTGAAGCAAAGGAACTGAAAGAGTATTTGTTAACTATATGTAAAGAAGTAATGGACACTATAAAATATATAATGAAAGAGGACTATGAACTGGGGATGGGTATGTGGAGTAATACTGAAAATGGAAAATGATAATGTTATGTATGTGCCTAGTATTATTAATGTTCATGGTAATAAGGGTTTTGTAAAATACAGGGGTCAACCAAAGATTATTATTTTTGTGGAAAAAATAATAATTTAATCAACAAATGTTATACAAAAATATGTTATTTAAGTGGTAAACATGGCATAATCCAAAAAATGTGATTTAAAGTGTAGAAAATGTGGCAATACCGACCCTTCATGGCTAGAACATGAAATGAATGTTTAACAAAATGAAAATGAAAATGAAGCTATACAAGAAAAAGAAATAAAAGAATGTGTTATACAAGAAAATGTGCAAAAAAATGACTGATAAAGAGGTTGTACATGAAGATGAAGAAAGTAACAAGGAAAAAGAAACAGAAAAGACATGTGAGGAAGAAGCTGACTGGCATGCAGTAAGAAATAAAAAGAATTTGATAGGAAAAAGAGTTAAAGAAAGGAAAAGACAATTCAAAAATATAATGCTTAGAGAAAATAAGAAATGAAAGGGATAAAACTGTTATTATACCAACTGTTCTTAAAAGTTGAAAATATTAGCTTTAAATGTGGTATAGTATGAAAAATCTTATGAGGAGAATAGGTTTATTACAATGGTGTGCCACAATAGATGTATATATTATTGTTTTAGAAGAAATCAGATTATTAATAAAGGAAGAAAGAACATAAACTGAAAAACTTTGGAATGGCGTGGTAGTTTGGAACATAGGGAAAGAATTGTGTTTGGGGGGGCCTACTTTACATGGTCGAGACCATATGATCAACTTTTGAAAAGCTGATCCTAGGGAACCGCTATCCATGTACAGTGCAGAATGGGAAATGTCCCTCTTCTGCACTGTAGTGCAATATCAGAGTTGGAATATTTAAGTTATGGGGGGTGGGGGGTGGTGCCCCTCATGAGGGGTGCAGAGGGGCTTGCCCCCCTGCTAACTGTTTCAAGGTAAGTGTTTGTTGTGTTTTTAGTGTTTATTTTACATGGTTGGCTTTCCAAAAGTCGATCATGTGGTCTCGGCCATATGAAAGTCGACTTTATGAAAAGTAGACCATGTAAAGTAAACCTGTTTGGGCATATGTATATTATTTCAGGAAAGGATTAAAATATTATATGTAACTATAGTGAAACGAGGACGAATTACGGTAATAGAGTTGAGATGGAAAATATATGTGTATAGAATTATAGCTTTATATGCAATATGTACAAAAAAATGAGAGAGAATGATGTTTAAAAATATTCTTGAATATGTTTGTGCAAATATGAACATTATAGTGGTGGGTAATTTTAATTGTAATTTAAGAACAAATGAGAGCAATTGTGATGTTAAAATGGTTAAAGAAATTATGAGAAGTGGAAAGTTAAGTGTATGGGAGAATACTGGACCTGCAAAAGGAATGGAAATTGGGACAGAAATTGATTATTTTTAATATCTGGTAGTTTAAATTAAAAAGGAATTAAGTATGCTGGATTTTCAGATCATGTGGCTATATTGTTTAAAGTACAGGAAAATGAAGATTATATCAGAATAGGAAAAGGAATAAAGAGAATTAATGAAAAGAAATTAGATTCAGAAGAGAAAAAAGAACTTATGGAATTATGGAAAACATCATATGAATATGAAAGAGTTTTATGAGAATTGGACTATTTGGTGGCTTAATTTTAAAGAGAAATATAAAAAAGTGTTTTAGAATGTATAAGGAAGAAAAGTAGAAAAGAAAAAGAGAGATATAAGATATTAAGTCGAGAAACATTCAGAGACTTATTAGAGAAGAAAAATTACTTTTATGAAAAAGAAGAGAAATATATAAAATGAATCAAATTAAAATTAACAACTTATGTAAACAAGAATGTTGTTTACAAGGAAAAAAAGAAGAGGGAGCACCATATTTGAGTAAAATAACAAAAGAAGGAAAAATAATAAGAGAATTGAAAAAATAAGGAAGGTAAGCAAATAAGACAGGAAGAAGGAATATATGAAATAATTAAAAAATATGTATTGGAATTATTTGTTAAAAGAGAAGAAAACATAGAACAAAATTATAAAGGTGAAAAATTAAATAACAAATTTAATGAGTATTTAGAACAAAAATAACTATGAAAGAATTGAATGAAATTCTAAAAGATAACACGAATTCTGCAACAGGACTAGAGAGAATTAAATATGGTATGTATAAAGAAATAAAAGAGTGGCTATAGAAGTTATAAATGAATGGTTAGAAACTGGAATTAAAGAGAAAGAGATAGGTACAAGAGTTATAAAATTTGTATTTAAAAGAGGAAATAAAGAGGAGATAAAAATTGGAGACCTATAACGTTGAATAATACAGATTATATTTTTTTATAAGAATAATAACAAAAAGGTTACAAAAATGGATAGAATATATGACCAAAATGTATTCGGAAGAAAAGGAAAAGGAAGTCAAGAGTTATTATGGATAATAAGAGAAATAATGATTTCATAAATAAAAATGTAGAAGCAAAGGTTATGATAGGGGTATAAGTAAAGGTATGATAATATTCAATATAAATCATTATTGGGGAGTTTTGCAGGCATATAATGTAAACAAAAACAATATCAACAAGTAATAAAATCTGGTTATGAAAGGAACTATGTGAAACTAAATGTATATTGCTGGATTGGGGAAGAAATAAAAATAGAATGTGAAATAAAACAGGGCTGCCCTGCTAGTAGTGTAATTTTCTCATTAGTTATAATTGTAATAGTGAAGGAAATTAATAAAATATAAGGTACTGGTGGATAAAAAATGATGAAGGAGGTACAGTTGCCAATAATGTATAATTATGCAGATGATATTGTATTAACTGTTAAAAATGAAGTATGGCTGGAATAAGTAAATGAATAATTAAGTATAAAAAAAAACATTGGTTTAGGTATAAATTATTTATTTTATGTTTTTCATTTATTTGACATTTGATAACCGGGATAGTCCGACTGGGCTACAAGACCCATTTTCAGCAGAGGCCCAGGGAGAAAAGCTCCACAAGTGTAGAGAATTACAAGACTTACAAGCAAACTATAATACATAAGTATACAGTGAGTATATTGCTAGTTTAACTGTGACAAACTACACTATATATGTATATAGTGAGTACATTGCTAGTGTAACTGTGACAAACTACAATATATATATTTATTTATTTACTGCATTTGTTAACCGGGTGATGTCCTTTCAGCGGAGACCCAGGGAGAAAAGCTCCACAAGTAACAATATAAGCATAGTAATATATATATATATATATATATATATATATATATATATATATATATATATATATATATATATATATATATATATATATATATATATATATATATATATATATATATATATATATATACATACATATATATATATATATATATATATATATATATATATATAAAAACACATTACAGACGATACAGGATTAGAAATAGGAAGTTCTAATACAGACACGATATTAAGTAGGATAAAAGCAGCATGGAAGATTACAGTATACAGTAAATATAACTTCAATTACAATCACAGTAGAAAGCCTGCACATAACATTGAGAGGAATCTATAATACAGAAGTACAGTTTAATAACAGTGAACAAAATATATGATAATTTCTTACAATGAGGTACTAGCCTTCAGACAAAAATGTAGTAGGATGGTGAGATGATTATAGGTTCAAATGCACCCTTATCCTGTAGGGTAGTAAGAATTTGGTGGCACCTGTATGCAGGGTAGCATATGGGAAAACATTGGGAGTCGAATGTAATAATGGAGCCTGAAGGAAATTAGCCTGGAGAATGGCAGGAGCAGAGCCAATTATTAGATAGGTGGAGTTTTAAGAGTTTTTTTAATTCCTGATAATTAAGGTTATGTGCAATGGGCTGAGAGTGTGTGTTCCATAATTTGGCAATTTTGTAGGAATAGAGGGAGTCACCATGTTGGTTGGGGTTGCAGGGTCACCCATAGCATTAGTTTACCTGATGATCTGAGGGACATAAGATTAAAACTAGGTTGGAGTAGGTTGGCAAGAGCAGGGAGATTGCTAAATTGGTGGATTAGTTTGTGGGTCATGGTGAACTTATTGAGGGATAACAGGTTAGGGAGTTTGAGCCAGCTGAGCTGAGAGAGAGCAGTACAATGATGGGTCCTATATGGGTGACTGGAGGCAAATTTGGTAATTTTGTTGCAACAGGATTCTAGGTTATTGAGGTCAGACTTGCACAGATTTGTGAATATGACAGAGCCATAGTGTAGAGAGCAGATGTGACTGAGCCATGGATTGTCTAGCTCTGTGGGTTAGGAAAAGTTTTGCCCTATAGAGGGTGCCAAGTTTGATAGGCACTTTTTTGATTGTCAGGAAAATATGTTTGTTGAATTTTAGATTTGCATCTATTGTGACACCTAGAAGTTTAGTTTTGTTAGTGGGGTCTATCCTGATACCATTTGAGGAGAGAATTGAGAGAGGGGCCTGGCTTAAAATGGATGTTTTGTTATTGAAGACTATTACCTTAGTTTTGTTTAGATTTAGAATGAGTTGGTGTTCAGAGAGGTGCTTTTCTGTGCCTTGAAAGGACAATTGCATTTTTACATGAAATTCTTGGGCTGAGGGGGCTGAGCAGATGAGTGTAGCATCATCTGCATATTGGACAATGGAGGCCAGCTTAGTTGTGGAGCTGAGGTTATTTTTAAATATGCTAAAGAGGAGAGGGACAAGTATTGAACTTTGGGGTACACCAACAAAGATGGAGACCAGGGGGAATATGTTATTTTCCCATTTAGTTGCTTGCTAGTGGTTGGACAGATAGTTATGGAACCAGGACAGGGATGAGGAATTGAGGCCATAGGATGAGAGTTTGTTAAGTAGCAGCTGGTGAGAAACAGTGTCAAAAGCCTTGGACATATTGAAAAAGATAGAGGAGACAAGTTGGCCTTCATTTAGGATGGTGTTGGTGAAAGATAATAGGGCAGTGTTGGTACTATGTTTGGGTGTAAAGTTGTGTTGGGAACTGATAATAGGTTGTGAGTAAGGAAGTGGTTGAGGAGTTGATTGTGTATGCACTTTTCTAGGATTTTTGCAAGGTGGAAAGGATGGCTATGGGGCGGTAGTTTGTGAATTCTCTGGATGGACCACCTTTGTGAAGGGGAATGATGTGGAATATTTTCCATGGAGGTAGGATGTAGTTTTCTAAGATAGATCTATTATTTAGGATTGATATAGGATAGGCAATAGAGGGAGCAGCAATTTTTAGAAATTCATTTGGGAGTAGGTCAGCTGCGAGACAGAGCTTTACCTTGGATAAGAGTGTTTTTATGCAACTGGTGTGGACAGGAGTGAAAGTCAAGGGATAGGGATTGTCAGGAGAAGGAGTGGGGAGTGTAAGAGGTCTGTTAGGTTGGGCATTTAGCAGAGCGGTTATGGTATATACAAAATGAGAGTTGAATTGAGTAGCAATAGGGTCAGTATTATTAGAAGTGAATGGGGCAGGGGTTGAGGAGTGACCAAGGCTAAAGAGATAATTAATGGTTTGCCAGAACATTTGGGGGTTGTTTAGGTGTGTCTGTTGACAGCTTAGGAAGTACATCTGTTTATCTTTCCTGATTTGTTTTTTAGCTTGATTTCTTAGCTGTTGATATGTAGACAGGTTTGTATTGTCATTGGTAGTATGGTAGGTTGCCCAGGCTTTGTCTCTGTGTTTTAGTAGCAGTTTGATGTCTGTGGTTAGCCAAGGAAGGTGTTTGGCTTTTGGGTGGAATTTTGTGGTGGGAGTGAGATGATTACGTATACTAAGGAAGGTACTGTTGAAATTCTGAACAGATAGGTCTAGTTGGAGTATTTTAAGCAGTGCCCAGTTGCATTGTTGAAGTAACTGATTAAATGAGGAGGGGGAGAAGTTTTTTTTTTTTTTTTTACTACGGATGTATTTGTAGGTAATGTTGCCTTGAGAATGGACACGTTTTCTGTATAGGAAGGTTGGAGTATAGTCACTGAGGGAGTATAGTAGACAGCCTGCTAGGTAACCAAGGTTGGGTTTATTAGTTAGTATACAGTCGAGTGTTGACTGCCTTTTGGTGTGCTTGTCAATGTGGGTTGGACAGGTTCTGGTTTGGGGGAAGTTGAAAAGATTTAGGAAGTTGGAGGGGTTGTTGGATGAGCAGGAGTGCAAATGTAGGTTGAAATAACCAAGAATAATAGTTTCTTGGTTGAATTCACTAGATGCCCAAGAGAGTAGACTTTCAATGGATAGGAGGTTATTGCCAGGAGGGTGGTAGGCGGCTATAATAACTATAGATTTATTAGGGTTGATTTCTAGGTTAGTGGATAGGATTTTGGGGTTGGGCAGATCAGGAGGAGTGCAGCTCAGTTGTTTAACCTTGAGAGTATTTTTGAACATAATGGCAACTCCACCATCTCTTTTGTTTAATCTATCTTGTCTGATGATGTTATATCCAGTTGTGGTAACTTCTAAGTCTTTGATGTGGGGCTTTAACCAGGTTTCTGTGATCACGGCTATGTCTGGTGAGTAGGTGGCTAGGGCAGCATGGAATTCACTAACTCTTTTTACTATGCTACAGAGATTGAAGTTGGAAAAGAGCAGGACAGTATTAGAGGTGTTGAGTAAAGGTGAGTAGGGGGGAGTGGTTAGTAGATTTATTAGATGTAGAGGGGAGACAGGTGGGGATGAAAGAGGGCAGGGTAAGCAGGTAATTTTGGGACCTGGGTTGGGATGTATGTCAGCATGGAGTTTTATTTGTTTTAGAGAGTGTAGTAGGAGATGTCTAAGTTTGGAAATTAATTTGTGATATCTGAGTGTAGGAGACTTGGGGTAGTGAGTGTGTATGAGTTTGAGAGGCTGGTGAAGAGTGGTAGAGGTGCTATAAAGTTATGGGCCAATGTTGGTGTATGGGTGGGTTTGATGTAAGTTGGAGAATATAGGAAGTGTTGGTGAGTGAAGGTGTTTGATGTGGTAGGAGTGGGGGTAGGTAGCACTATAGGTTATATAAAGAAAGTGAAGCACTAGTAAACATACCTCTCCACCTCTTCGAGCAAGAAATCTGGACAAAGCTATAAATAAAGTGGGACAAAGGCCCTAAAATATGGACATTTTAAATATTGCTCTTACAAACTTAGCAAGTTGATAGAATAACAGGTTTTGCATTAGCATGAATTTTCTGAAGGGCATGAAGTCTGAAACTTAAATGTCTATTATTATTTTCTAACTTCGATCTTTAATTATTTCCCTCTAATTTGTCCAAAAATTAAATTTGTATGAAAAATGGACCAAAAATATGAGGCAAAAATCTGGACATTCTGTGAAAATCTGTACAGGTGAGAGGTATGGTAGTAGACTGGTTAATAGGGAGTGGTAGGGATACATGGTGGTGGGTAGAAAGATGTGGACTAGAGCTGAGTGGGGGTGGGGAGTAGTGTGGAATGAAGGAGGGAGTTGATGGGACTAAGTGAAAGACAGGGTGGGGTTGGGCTACTGGTTGAACTGTCAGTAGAGGATAGGCTATTGGGGAGGGGGTGTGGTTTGAGTAGGTATAAGTGTAGTGAGGGTGGAGGTGGGTGGGAAAGGGGCCAGGGTAGGGGACCAGAGTGAGCTTGGAGTGGAGGGCAAACAGAATTTAGCAAATCCAGTCAAGAGAAAAACTATCTCCAACTTGGAAAAAGCAAGTAAATATAGTAGGGTAAGGAGAGAGAAGTAACACTGGGAGGGGAAAACTGGGCTAAGTAGTACAATGTGTATAGACTGGGGGGGCACTGTGTCTGCTAGTGGATGGAAGTAGCTGAAATACTGTTGAAAGACTGTGCAGGGCTTTCTAAGTTTTAAAATCTAAAGTTCTTAAACTATTAGCTCTCTCTTAACCAGCTTCAATAAGGCCAAATAGTACATGCGGCAGAACAGAGTGGTTTACTGGAGGTGCCTGAGGGTCCCTAGCAACATGCTCTGTTTTAGATAACCTGACGAATACATACAGTCAGGGAGATGTACAACATTTCTCAGGTGGGTCTGTGATCCCTTTCTGTGGGTGGTGAATAAAACAACTGGACGCTGTTGGCAGAAGGCTAAGTCCTCTGGAGGGGTGGCGTCACTTACTGCAGTGGGTAGTGGACTAAAAAGAAGAAGATAGGAGACATCTTAAGTGAAAATTCTGCAGAGTTAAATGCAGTCACAAAGGAGAAATGGATAGGCAGAAATCAAGTAACCTGAATATACACATAAAATAAAGCATTTAACTAAAATAATGCATAGGTATTTGCTGATGTAATGACTATTCAGTTACACTCATGAAATAAGCATTAAGCACCGAAGTGTGACTGTATAAGTTACATGAAATACGTTTGTTCCTAACTAATAAAATGGAACAGCATTACAATGAGGCTAATATTAGAACTAACATGTGCAATGCAAACTTCCACCTTAAAAATGCAGTGATACACTAGATATCTGGTTGTACAATTTGCTGACAGTGAGATATACACAGGTTGAAATGTGATGAGCAACAGGGTTCTGCTTAACATGGACATAACATTAGGTACATTAACGCTTACTAACAGTTGAAACAAAACAAAACAGATGAGGCTCACACCGGCTGATAAAAACTACTTTAGTCACTGCAGTTTAGTTAGCGCTTTCACGTTTTAACAACGCTTCTTCAGACTGAAGAAGCATTGTTAAAACGTGAAAGCACTAACTAAACTGCAGTGAATAAAGTAGTTTTTATCGGCCGTGGTTTGCCTCATCTGTTTTGTTTTGTTTCACAGTATTACTTCTGAGGAGGCTCTTTATCCAGGACTGTTTGTTATTTATTTGGCTTACTAACAGTTGCTAAAGAAAAATAAAAAATAAAGGATTTGGTTTTGAAGGTATGACAGGAGGTACTGAGTTCAATGAAAAATATAATGATATATTAGGAATAATATTTGGAAGGAATGAATGCAGACAACAACAATGGGATAATGTATTCAAAGAAGTAAAGAATTTGACTATTTTTTGGAAATCATAGATTTTTGTATAGAAAAAAAACACTTGTGGAACACCATGGTAAAAGGAAAAATTGCTTATGTTGCTAACATCTATATGATTTATATTAAGTATGAAAAGGAACTGATGATAATTATATTTTCTTTTATATGAGGTTCTAGACTAAATCCAGTCAAGAAAGGGATTCTAAATATGAAAGAAGAGCAAGGAGGCTTTGGTTTAATAAACTCAATATTACATGCAGCATCTTTAGTTTTATATAAGGTATTAAAAAGAATTATGAAGGAAAATAAAAACTTGATAGAAATGATATTATATTACAAATACAAAGAAATGTGGGAAGGAAAGGACGTTAATTTTATTTTTTATTTAACATTTGTTAACTGGGAAAGTCCGACATGGAATGAAGCCAGTTTTCAGCAGAGGCCTGAGGAGAAATGCTTCAGACGCATGTCTTTATAATGTGGGAGGAAACCGGAGCACCCGGAGGAAACCCACAAGAACGCAGGGAGGACATGCAGACTCCACACAGAAGGTACCCCAGCTGAGAATCTAACCGGAGAACCTCTTGCTGTGAGGTGACAATGCTACCACTGCACCACTGCACCATCCATTAAAAAATAAGTAAAAGCAATGTGAATGAAGAAATGAAAGAGTACCAAAACAAAATTGTGTTACGGAAATTAGAAAAGAATATATGTGAGAAAAATAGAAAGGAATGGTACTTAATTATTATGAAATCATTTTATTGCATTGATCCATGGAAAAAAAATAGAAATAGATAAGAAAAAAAGCCATAATGATGAGATATAACTATAAAAAGATTAAAGACTGTAATGATTTTTTATGGAGATTGCCTGTTAGAAAATTGCCGGTTAAGGGAAATATGCCATGCAAGAAAAAGCAAGATGTAATAAATGTGGAGAGTTTGAAACTACTAAGCATGTGTTTTTGAAATGTGAAAGAGTTCATAATTTGTGGAAAGAAATATATAAACATTATAGGGTGAAAAGTTGTGAAAATGTGAGCAAATAAATATGGGCATAATAGAATTTGGTTATTATGGTGTACAAAAACAGGAAAAAGTGAAGGAAATGGACAGTTATATTTTATGTTTCATGAACTATATGGAATAAGAGACTAAATTAAATTAAATACAATGGAAAATAGATTGACAAAGGTTCTGGAGAAAATAATGTTTTGGTTGTGGATAAAACAGTGGAGGGAATGCTTAAATTGAAGTTAATAATGCTTGGAGATTTGTAAATAAATGCAAATAATGTAATTATGTATATAATACGTAATGTATATTTCAATAAAGACCCTACTCTTTATTGTTGTGAGTAGGACCCATTTTGGAGGAGCACTTCCTGTTTCCATTCCAGGCACAGAGGCAGTCCAGAGAAACAGGAAGATAGATGGAGAGAGAGGGAGATGATGGAGTGATGGAAGAAATGAAGGAGAATGCAAATGCTGAGACCAGAGAATGTGTGCAGGATTCTGAGGAAATGTTTTGAGTCAGCAAATGATGGCTGTATAATTACAGCCTTTCAGCTGGCAGGGTTGTGGGATGATTTACTTAAAGAAATGGTGGTGCAGAGTGAGACAGAAATTGAAAGGGATATTTCCTGGGGAGACATTATGTAGAACATGCAAAAGGAAGATGCACAGACAATCCTGAAGAATAGTGGTGAGATGGAAAATAAAACCAGTTACTTTACATTAGGAAGATTGGTAGTCTAAATTCTTGTGGCAGGAAAGGATAGCCTACACCCTTCTAAGCTGGAAATTGCTGGTTGAAGGCCTACTGTGTCTGTTATTCTGGTGTCTTAGTTCTGATGTAAACACTTTGGCTCCAAAACCAGCTGTTTTACATTATGAAGGTTTATGGTTTAGACTTTTGTGGCGGGAGAGTGTGGCCTACAAACTTCTAAGCTGGGAACTGCTGGTAAATTGCTGCTTTATTTACACTGTTTCTTGCTGTTGTGACTGTGATTTTATACACTTTGAATTACTATTACTTCTGCATTTTATAGCATAGGCTAGATTTAAACTTGCTGAATCTAGACTGTTGGGTATAATTTGAGCAGTGAATCCAACTTTTCACTGAGATACTGAAAGAGCTGAGGCATCTGTTGCTTTCAACTAACTATAAGTGCATGTTTTTGCTCTTATATTGCACTTTTAATTTGTATTTGCATCCTACTGTCTGTTTGAATTGTCTGAACTGTTGTTTGCCACATTTTACTGTATACTGTACTAATTCAGCTATAGCATAGCCCACTTCCAGATTTGCTGTTTCTGGGTCTGTTTTGTAACTTCTGAGCATCAAATTCAACCCATCTTTGTTGGTGAAGGCCCTTTTGCACCCTTGTGGGACGAGAGTGCTGGCTGGGTCCCATCTAATCAAGGATAATTGGACTAGAGCTCAAAGAGAGCATCCTTATTAGCCAGTTGGAGTTAAAAGTGTTATTTCTTGTTTTATTTAAGCCCTGTGTTTGCTCTTGTTTGCGTGTAGAACACCATCGTGCACTGCCATGCAGTAGTGGTTATTCTTGGTGGTTATAGATGTAAACATTTTGCTCATTAAATTTTCCCTTAGCACTTTGCTTGTGGTCCTCCAGAGGTTTTTCATGGCCACTGCCATGTGGAACACTAAGCCTAGCCTCAGAGGTACCAACACACTTGTCACTCACTAGCCATTCCTAAGCATGAGATCTTTTCATGACCATATAAAATTACCTAACACTATGGATGGACAATTTCCCACAGTTTCTCCAGCCAGCTTGGTCGACATGGACATCCTAAAGTAATGTAGCAACTGCCTTATGTTCACGGACAGCCCTCTATTACTAGTCCACACAAACTCAACATGTGAGAGATGCAACTATATTAAGAACCTTGAATCCATGCTCTCTCACACACTAGTCAGGACATATAACAATGAGTGGGTTGTCAGCATGCACACCTCTCCTCCTACTCCACCCAAACCTACTTCAAACCTACCTATATATGTGGAGGTCCTCACCAGAAACATACCTAACCACCAGAGACCTCCCAAACACAAACACAAGCATGCTACACATAAGACTTCCACTGCAGAACACAATACACATAATAACTCATGCACCAGTGTCTCACCTGTCAAGCCCTTAAGGCAAATCACAAAACCAAATGAATTAGTCATAGGTGATTCCATTGTGAGACACACAGATGTCCCTCTCACAAAGCTGGATAAGGAAAAGGTCACGGTCAGCTGTCTGTCAGATGCCAGAATCCACCATATCACACATGCACTCAAGTGTCTCAAGAACAGGTACTGTTATGACTCTGTCATAGTCCATGTTGGTGTGAACAACTTGAGATGTACCTCTCTGGACTATATGAAGAGACACATGACTGAGTTCTCAGACTATGTGTCGCAGGCAGGTATGTCCCTAGCCCTAAATAGCAATTTACCTTCACATAGGATGATGCCTCAATACAAACAGAAAATAATTGACTTCAATAATTGGCTTAGTTTCTGGTGTTATTCTGTGGGGATCCAGTATCTGTCAGCCTGAGATGACATGATCAACAGACCTCGATGATTTGCAAGAGATGGTCTTCCTCTGCCACTCCTGGGATTTCGGCTACTGGCTAAGGCTCTTGCCATCCCCATAGTGCCTTTTTTAGGTAGTGTCTCACAGACAAAATTCCTGGTATAAAAACTCCATCTAAAATCAACCTTAAGGTTATGCTGCTAAATGCTCAGTCTTAACATGAAACTACATGCACTGGAAGCAGTCCTCACCTTGAATGTTGCAGACTTTTGTGTAGTCACAGAGACCTGGTTCAAGGCTGTGGACAGCACCCCAGCCATACCAGGTTACACCTCCTTCCACACATTCAGACCACAAACTGAAGGCATGAAAATGAAAGGAGGCAGTGTTTCAATATTCATACACCTCCAGATTGGTTAAACAGTATGGTTCCTTGGAGATACTTCAGGTGCAATTAACTGTTGTTAGGACACCTATTCAAGTCATTGTCAGCTACAGGACCCCCCCTTCATGAATCAGGACACCCACTCTGCCTATTTGGATCTACTTGAGTCTATCAAGATACATCAAAACCCCATGGTTTTGGGCAAGTTTAACTACCCATCCATTGACTGAGTAAATTACTTATGCTCAAACTCACTTGCCCAAAGGTTCCTCAACTTTGTTAACTCCAATGCCTTGGATCAGTTGGTTAACCAACTTGACACCCTCATAAGGGGTGTCAAAATCCTGGATCTGGTCCTTACCAATATGGGGGACCATTGTAGCATCCCCAGTGTGAGGTCTTCCCTGGTGAGATCTGACCACGAATCAGTCTTATTTGAAGTAACTATCACACCTGACCCCCCCCCCATAACAACTAAAGTAAAAAACTTTTCCAAAGCAGGTTAGAACCTTTTGTGGGATGGTATAAATAGCTTCACTGCACCTCCCCCCTCAGATGGAACTGGAAACTATGCTGAGTTCTACACCAATACTTTATACAAACATCTGTATAACTGCATTGTCCCAGCTGTACTTGATAGGACCTTAACAAGCTCCTCAAGGAAGAGCAAACCTGCCTGGTGGACAACTGCCTTTAACAGGATTTACAATAAGAGGAAGAAATTGCTGTCTAAGAGCAAGAGGAAGTGAGCCTTAAACTGGAAACACTCCCTCCTCAGCTTAAACAAACAAATAAGACTTCTTGTGAAGTCCTCCAAAGCAAACTATGAATCCAAATTAGCTTCCTCGGCTAAGGACAACCATAAGGCTGTGCTGAACTGGTAGTTAATGATACCACATATACGGAGCCTGTGGACATAGCTAACCTGTTGGCTGACAGGATCTGTGAAAACTTCACTGCCCTGTCCTTGCCACACATACCCTATGACATCCCTAACACCTGTCCCCTACCTTGCATCTCTAAAGGTCATAAATGTCCTCTCTAAGGCCAAAACACAGCATCTATGGACCCGATAACATCTCAAGCTGCATTTTACATGGGATCAAACAAGAATTAACAACACCATTGGGTACTCATAGTTTAAGCATCAGTTTCATCCCAGGTGAATGGAAAATGGCCATCATTATTCCCTTGCAGAAAGATGGTGTTTCCAGTGACCAAAGGAACTATAAACCTATTAGTCTGACTAGTCTTATCTCCAAGGCCATGGAGCGAATCATTATGGACCTTATAAAAGAGATATAGGTAATCTCCAAACACTTGATCCTACTCATTTGGATTCTTCCCTCAACAGGCCAATAATTAAGTACAATGCCCCTTTTGTTATGTACCTTTCCAAGGACCTGAAGCAATTGGAGAGACAACAAAGGTTCTTCACAAAGAACATTCAAGGTCTTCAGCATCTGTCCAATGTGGATCTTATAAAATCACTGTCACTTCATTCTGTTTCATACAGACTACTCAGAAGCAATCTCTGCCTTGGATACAAGGCAATTTCTGACCCTACTTTATTGGAAAATCTGCATATCCTCAAGTCAAATGGTACATGGATTACTCACTCTAAGGACCTTAACCTGGTATGTGGCATTAATAGAACCTTTTAGAGGGACGGATATGTCTCCTAGAGGTTACCACACCTTTGGAACAGACTCTCACTTCATGTCAAACAGAGCACCTTACTGTCCCTCTTCAAACACAATCTGGATGATTGGATGGGTAACTGTAAATTCACCTGGGGTTCCACCTGTGTTCCTCTTGGACAGGGACAATAGGTGCTGATTGTGGAAATAAGGGTTGAACTTGGATAGACTTGTAAGGACCCTTGGGCCATTAGCTTAGTAACTTCCTATGATCCTATGAACATATGCAGACAAACTAAAAGAAGGCAAAAGTGGAGTAGCAGAAAAGAAAGCAAAAGAAAATGAAAAACAGAAGTACATGGTAAGGATTCAGAGTAAAGAGGACAAAGAAATGGACAGGTATGAAGTGTGGGACAATTTCATACCTCTTTTGGGTGTAAACGTACATGAGGTAAGAGCATTTATTATTATTAACATAGAAACATTTTGTGACATTATATTTGAGACTATTTTTTCGATGGAAATTTTATGAAGAATAGGACAAAAAGAAAGACTGTAACCTATGGAATCGTTATGTGAGAAAAACATTTAACAGGGCAAGAAAAAAGAGGATTCAGGTGTAATTTTGAACAGAGGTAGAGACAGAGAGACTTTGAAAAGACATTTGAAAGCTTTATGTAAAAAACTGCTGGAAATTAAAAAATGTTTATGACAAAAGGAGTTTATGGACTGATGGCTGGGATTGTAATATTTTGTTAAAAATAGAAGGAGAAAACATTATACATATACCAAGCATGATAAATGTGAAGGGGAGTAGGGGTGTTGTAAAATACTGGGAGCAACATCCAAAACATGGTGTGTGTGTGTGTGTGTGTGTGTGTGTGTGTGTGTGTGTGTGTGTGTGTGTGTGTGTGTGTGTGTGTGTGTGTGTGTGTGTGTGTGTATGTGTGGAAAAGAAGGACATTTGATAAGCAACTGTGACAAAAAAAAAAAAACAAAGTGTTATATTTGTGGGGAAATGGGACATAATACAAAAATGTGAATTTGAAATGTTATAAATGTATAAATGTAACAAAATTGGACATTTAAGGATGGGTTGCAAAAATGAAAATAAGAATAATGAAAAAAAAAAGAAAGAAAAGAAAATGAACAAAGAGAAAAAAAATTAGAAGTAGTAGAAATAGAAGAAAAATTAAATGAGAAAATAAATAATAAAAGGGACATAGAAGTAAGTTCTGAAATAAGTGATGAAGAAGACATAAACTTAGTGGTAGGAAAAGGGAAAAAAGAATTATATTGATAAAAGGGTAAAAAACAGAAAAAGCAATTTTAAAGGGATATAGATGAAATTTAAAAAAGAAAGGAAATGGATTAAAAATAACATATACAGCTAAACACTGGGGCTTGGTGTAATGGTTAAGGTGTTTGACTCACAGATGCAAGGTATGCTGTTTGATTCTTACCTGTGGGAAGAAAATTTGTTAGGCTTAAAATGGTCTATTGTGAAATCTATCCTAGCAATTAGCTATGAACTTCTTTAATTCTGAATTAAAAAAGGGAAAATGAAAATTTTAGAGTGCTTTCTGTAAATGTGAATAGTATTAAAATGTAGTATGAAGAATATGAATTTTGGAGTGGTGTAATGCATGTGATGTAGATGTAATTATATTATAAGACACAAGATTTTTAACATATGAAGAAAGATTACAAACAAACTATGGGGAGGAAGGATAATCTGGAATTTAGAAAATGAGAAATGTTCTGGAATAGCCATATTCTGTAGAAATACAGTAAAGATAGTAGATGCAACTTTAGCAAAAATTGGAATATTAACCATTTTAGATTTAAAATGGAAACTACAAATATATAAAATTATAACATTATATGCTTACAATAATTGTAAAGAAAGTGCACATTTATTTCATCTGGTTTTAGACTATGTATTGATAAATATGAATATTATAATAACAGGAAACTTTAATTGTGATTTAAGTGGCAAGTGTAAAAAGAAAGGAAATCATATAAGAAAAATGTTAGAAATGATAAGATATGGTAAGTCAAAACTTTGGGACAAAAATTCATGAACTTACAAAAGGGGTATGTATAGATTTGAAATAGATTATTTTATTGTAGCAGAAGGTTTGGCTATAGGAGAAGGGTAGGTAGTTGAAACAGGATTTTCTGACCATCATGCAATAATGTTAGAGATAAAGAAAAATGTGGAATATTTAAAAATAGGCAAAGGAATAAAAAGGATACATGAGAAAGCATGGAATGAGAAAGGAAAGAGATTAGTAATAGAATCATGGAAAAATCATATTACTATGACAACATTTTATAATAATTGGTCTGAATGGTGGATATTTAAGGAAAAATATATAAAAAAATCTTTTTTACAGTAGCAATATGATTTGAGAAAAGAAGAGAAAGAAAAATATAACAGAACATATAAAGATGCATTGGAATATTTAGAACATAATGATAGAAAGTACTTTGATAAAGAAAAACAATTATATGAAATAAATCAAGGAAAATGCAAGAATTGTTATATAAGCAAAGGTATTTTTTACAAGGAAAGAGAAGTATTGAGCTACTTAAGCAGGTTAGTAAAGGAAGATGGTAGTGTAATGAGAGAAATAAAAAATACAAAAGGAGAAATTGAAAGAACTTAGGAAAATATTATGAATAGTGTAGTACAATATGTAGAAGAAATGTTTAAAGAAAAAAGAAGGCAGTAAAAAGACATGGAAAGTAAACAAAAAAACTAACAGAAAAAGAGAATAAAGAGTTGGAAGAGGACATTTCTTTATGTGAGCTAGATAAAGTATTAGAACAAGTAAATATAGATTTGGCTGCAGGCCCATATGGAATAGAGTATGAAATGTATAGAAATGTAAGGAGTTGGCAAAAATATATAACTTTTAAAGATTTGGAATGAATGGTTAAATGGAGGTTTTATGTATAAAGATTTACATAGTGTAATACATAAATTCATGTGCAAGAAGGAATATAGAAGAAAATTAAAGAACTGGAGACCAATAATATTTGAATAACAATGATTATAAGATCTTTATGAAGATAGTACAAAAGAGATTAAAAACTAACATGGAAAATATTATGGAAAATAGCATATATAGTATAAAGGAGAAGTTTTTTTAAGAATTATTATTGACAGAGAAACTGTGGATGATATTATGAACAGAAAGAACAAGCAAAAATCATGAGAGGAGACCTTAATAAGGCATTTGACACAATTGGACATGAAATCTTATGGGTAATAATGAAATAATATAATATAAGTGAGAAAGTTAGGAAATTATGTATGTCAGCATGTAGTAATAAAGTAAAAATGCTTGTAAATGACTGGTTAAGCCAATAGGTACTTATGAAGAAGAGTGGTGTAAGACAGGGATGTCCAATGAGTTATATACTCTTTGCATCAGTTATGAATGTGATGGCATGTGAAAAAAAAACATTACAAAATGAAGGTGGTGGGGTATATAACACCTGCAGGGTTAAGAATTCCAGTTCTGTTCACATATGTAGATGACATTATAATAATTGCAAAAAACTAAATGTGGATAAAAGATGTTATAATTTGTACATATGAGTGTTTAGAGATGATAGGGATATCTTTAAATAAAGAGAAAAGTAAAATTTTAGGTGCTGTAGTAAAGATTGGGGATATACATTTTACAATGAATTAAATTTATGTGTTAGGTATAACATTTGGGAATAAAGATGTAAATAAAATTCAATGGAAAAAACAATAGAAAAAATAAAACAAATCTGTATTTTCTGGAGACCATATGAATTATCATTCAGAAAAAGGCCTATTTGATAAATTCAGTACTGTTGTGAAAAATAGCAATAACAAGTATATGTATGTTGCCAGCAGTATTTGAAAAGGAATTATTGCAGATATTTTTTTCATTTATATGTGGTTCTAGATTAAATCCAGTAAAAAGAGAAGTTTTGTATGTAAATAAAGAAGAAGGAGGTTTAGGGTTAATTAACCAAGTGGTATACTCTGCTTCATTAAATTTGTACAAAGTGTTAAAGTGGATAAATGAAAAAAGATGAGAAATTAGTAGTAAAATTGTATATATATAAGTATGATACATTTTGGAGTATGATAAAAAGAGAAAAAGAGTGTAGAAATGGTGAAATAATATTTTACCAAGAGAATATTTTATGTGGAAAATTATAATTGATGATATAGAAAAATATAGAAAGTATGGTATAAGAATGTAATGATAAAACATTACCATGCAAAACCATGGGAAAATCTAAC
>NC_056739.1:706244303-706254303 GCF_019279795.1 Protopterus annectens | reverse complement strand
ACTGAATGTAATATAATTAAGAAACAAACTTGTCTGCCTGTCAGCAACATGCTTTTCTGCAATAAGAAAATAACACAAATCACATTTTCAGGTTAATGGTGATAGAATAATGGTAAAGACTGGTTGGTTACTATTTTACCTAAGATTTAATTAATACAAATTATTTTCCATTTTTTTAGAATCTGTATCAATTTTCAAATAGATGATTTCAACAATATTGATTTAAAATTCTTGATAGGCTGCCCTTATTCCAGCTTTGCTCTCTTTGTAAATACTTTGATTCTTTGCATTGGCACTTATTAAGTACAGCACTCCCCACATAAGCTTCCCACCATAGACACACTTAGAGTTGATATAGCAATCAAGAGAAAACATTAGGATAACCCAACCTTACACAAAAGCAGATAATCTGTTCAAAATGTACATTTAATATAGATGTACAATCAAACTGTATATCAACCTTTCTTAAAGAAATATGTATAAAACTACACAGAACTTCTCATTCAAAATGTAACCCAGAAAAAAGCAATGTCCTCTAGCCATCTCAAAAATTGTCATGATAATAAAGGATTCATCTCCACCTTTTATAGTTAGAATGAGATCTAGAAATGAAAACATATCACTGTCTATACGAATTCTACTTCAAAAACCTCATGGATGATGGATACCTTATACAGGGCAAGAACAACAGCATTCTGACTGAAGGGCATTTTACATTTTTAAAGACATCTTTATTGCATTCAACAAGAACAGCTAAAAAAGTATATAACATCCCCTTTTTAATGAGAGAATAACAATATTGCAAAACTGCATAGTTATTGTTGGATGCTTATTTTTCTAATGCTCATTCTTGGATATCTATTGAAACTAATGTAAAGTAGAAATCAATTCAATAGTCAACATTTTATTTGCATTTTAACAATGTTTGCCTGGAGGGTCATAATGTCTCTATACAAATACAGACTATCCATAATTTAAACTTAATCTTGACATAAAATAATACATGTAAAAGTGAATTGAAGGATACTTATATTTCTGCATTAATTTGATCACAACTACAAATATTAACCAATTCAACCAACTAGTCTAATGGTGTTGCTGTCTCAAATTTACAACTATAATTCCATCAACTGTCTATACAGTTTCCATGGCAACCATGTACTCATGTTTTCCCAATTTTTTTTCTCAACAAATTTCTCTTGTATCCATTTCCCCCATTAGTAAAATCTAATCTCTAATTGCAGGTATTAACCTAGATGTCCAACTTTTTTGTCTTTTTTGCTACCAGAAATATTAAAAATAATTTGTGCTCTCATTTTTGCATTGTATAGTTGTTTCTCAAATTGTAGAAACAAAAAATTGTAGAAGCATAAGCATTTTAATAAACTGTACTGCCATGAATCACTACAGACAGCAATATGTGCAAGTTTTCCTTAAAAGTGATTTACCACTATTCTTATCTTCATGTTTGTTTTATTGTTGTAATGCCTAATTCTGGGATTTCTCAATAGTTGTTTTACAATTTACAATAATTTTTGTCCATTTTTCTGATATTTTTCATTGTGTGATGCTCATTGTCATTCTCTGTGGGATGCCCTTTGACCTTTGATGTCATGTTAGGCATTCCACTAAAGCTGTCAGTTGACTTCATGAAAGCAATTCTGAAGACTGGAGAGTGTTCTCTAGTGAAAGCACCAGTGTCCAAGTTATTGGTTTAACTTCTAATGCTTGAATTCTAAATCCTTACAAGGATTACCCTTATTTGAGTTCAGCAGGAAGGTCAGATAATAGCAATGCTGATGTCAGTGAGGCTCCACACTGTAGTGAAATTCTGCTCTAAAATGACTACTTGGCCAGTAATCTTGTATCTTATCCTGCACTATTATGTCTACTTAGCCACATAAACTCTGCCATACTCTCCTTAACTTTACATTGCTATGAAAGTTCACTTTACCACTTCCTATTATAAAATACTATGGGTCTTAACTGTGTTAGCATAAATACACATTCTGGTCTATCTTTGAATGACTTTTCATATCATTGTATTGCCAGTTTTATAATTATAATATATTTGTATACTGACTTTTCATATGCATCTTGTCAGTGTTTTTGTTTTCTCAGTATTATATGCTCAAAACAGATATTGTTTGTTCTTCTCATCACAGTATGCTTAAACAGTTCATCATATGTATGTATGTATATATATAAGAAGATTCATGGATGACCTGTTTTTCATATGGGAAGGCACTACTAAGGAATTATCTGTTTTTTATAATTATATTAATGCAAGCACAAGCTTTTTAAAGTTTGTGATGACTGGTTCAGATCGAGAGGTTGGTTTTCTGGATGTGCTAGTGAAGGAAAGGAAGATAGGACAATAGATACTATGACATATAGAAAATCCTGTTGCAAGAACACTTACCTGCAACAAAGTAGCATGCACCACATTTTACTTTTAATAATGTGGTAAAGGGGCAAGCTATAAGAACATCACAAGTTAATGCTAGTGAGGAAAATTTTAAGAAAGAACTGAGAGATCTAGAAGAATGGTTTGTAGCAAGGACGTATGATAAAAAGGAAGTATCTGATAAGTTAGTTGAAGTAATACAAAGAAGAGGGACTGAAGGAAGGCCTTATTTTTCCTCAGATCCACCTGCATGTGTGAATAAGGTAGATGAGCTTAGGTGTAGAGTACCACTGACATATTCTAAGGACTCTAAAAGTGTAGTTGACATTATTAAAAAACATTGGGATGTCATGACCACAAGTACAGAATTGAAAGCTATAATAGGTGAATGTCCTAGCATAGTCTATAAGAAAAATAAATCTTTAGGTCAGCTGCTATGTTACCCCAAGTGTCTTATGGGGTATGATAACAGGAATCAATGACATGATTTTTGTAAAAATAAAAACAATACCAGACCTTGTTATAACTGCAGTTTTTGCAGTTATATAGAACAAGCAGGCGAATTTTTTTCACCCAGACCAGAACAATCACCCAGACCAGAACAAGGTCTATAAATTTTAGTGGCGCAACTTGTAACAACAGTCATGTGGTTTACCTAGCAGTATGTAAAACCTGCAGTAAATTTTATGTAGGTAAAATGAGCAGAAGACTGAAAGAAAGGGTAAGAGAACACCTGAATGATATAAGAAATACTATGATTAGGAATGCATTAGCTAAACATGTAGCAGACACTTCCCCAGAGCATGTATTTAGGTTTCAAGTTATAGATATGGTGCAGGAAAGTCTCATGAGAAGTGATATTAGAAATGAAACAGAGTGCTTAGAAAGCAAATGGATTTTAGATTGAGCAGATACAAGGTCAGGGCTTAATAATACAGTACCATTGAAACCAATGTTGAAAGCATGTCCTCTTTTTAAATAAGAAGGGAGTTTTAATAAATTCCCTTTCAACCCCCTACCCTTTATACACATTCACCTTTTTTATTCATGTTTACTATCAGTACTGTATATATTTAAAATGGTATCTCTTTAAGAGTTTTACTAGGGTTTCATGTGACCTTTTCATTTTGTTATTTAATGGGCATTGAATTAATTAGATTTTATGCATCTGCTGAAGCAGTTGTAATACTGCAAAAGTGCTTATGCCTTTGCCTGTGCCTGTTTCTTGAATAAAATATTGCTGGTTTTATGATAACCTGGTGTTGCTTCATTTTACTTCTGCTTGTTGGATTAATTTTTTGGTTCAAGAAGCATTTATTCAACACACACTGGTATTATTGGACTTATGTATATATGTATGTATGTTACTTTCTCTATGTACATTATGGAGCTTTTTATCCCAGACCTCTGCTGAAGAGGAGTTTTCTGCCCAGATTGACTTGCCCGGACAATGAAAGCAAACAACAAATAAATAAATAAATAAATAAATAAAGTGTAATGAAAGTATCAAGAAAAAATAGCTCCAAAAAATAAAAAAATTTAATCACAGAAATAAACACAAATAATGTAACTGGTAAAGGCTTTCATTTGCATCAAACTTTATCAGACCAAGTTACAAACATTATTTCAACACTTAAATATCATATTAAAATCACATGATCAATTGCATTAGTGCAACTGATCATATGATAAGTACAATTTTAAAATTTTCCTTATCATTAATACAAGGGAAAACACATGCATTCATTTTTACTTGCCAACAATATTCTTTATAATCCAGATCATCTTCAGCATCCCACCTATATTCATAATTTGCTACTTGCTCTATCACTGTAAAAGAGAACATATTATTTATGCTCTTTTGCACATGACAAGAATAAAAATGCTTCACCAAAGCATTATTACTATGATGTTGTAATGTATTACATTGATGCGTTATAGGTGAGATGCCTGTTTTTGCAACTAAGAGGGGAAAAATTTAAAAGAATATTTTTAATAATAATATGGGTGTTTCTAATGATGATGTTCCCAAAGGAATGTTTAAATGTGAGAATTGTAATTATTGCATATATATTAAAGTGGGATCCATGGTCAGAATTGTAGCTAGGAATTATATGTTTAACTTGAATGGTCATTTTGACTGTAAATAGAAAGCTGTAGTTTATTTAGGTTTATGTGGGCTTTGTCTGGCTTTTTATATTGGGGAACCAAAATAGTTTTGCATTCTTGAATTTATGAGCATTTAAGGGATATAGAAAGAAAAGATAGTAATAATGTTTTGGCAAAGCATTTTTATTCCTGTCATGCACAAGAAAGTATAATTAATAAGTTCTCTTTTACAGTGATAGAGCAAGTAGCAAATTGCAAATATAGGAGGGATGGTGAAGGTGATCTGGATTATAAAGAATATTGTTGGCAAGTAAAAATGAATGCATGTGTTTTCCCTGGTAGTAATGACAAAGAAAATCTTAAAATTGTACTGAAAAGGAAAAGGTTAAGGGACTTGATGCAACAGATCATGTGATTTTAATATGCTATTTAAGTGGTTGAAATAATGTTTGTAACTTGGTCTGATGAAGTTTGATGCAAACGAAAGTGCTTACCAGTTACATTATTTGTGTTTATTTTTGTGATTTAAATTGTTTTCTTTTTTGGAGCTGTTTTTCTTGTTATTTTGTTATCTTTTTTGATGGTTTAGTTTTGAGTCTTTTTGTTTTATTTATGAAATGAAAGTATGCTTGTGTTAAGTTAATCTTACCATAATAGCACATGTTCAAATAATCACTGCTGCAGCAACATTAGCTATATGGGTTATTTAGCTATATGGGTTATATCCTACCAAAGATATAACAGCTGTCCAACTTCCAAAACTTCAGGAGACCTTCCATGCACCCAAACTGTAAGACAGCTTGAGCTGATCTGAATAAAAGACACACTTGGGTGGAAAGACTTTCAGAGCTTTTCTGCCAGCCAAGAGAGGGAAGCTGAGCACTGAAAAGACAATGTTAGGAACAACAAAAAATAAATGTCCACACCATGGCATAAAAATACACCAAAAAAGAAGGGAGATGGAGGGAGGGAGCAGCTACTGCAGCAGAGATGATTTAAACATCTACTGTTATGGTAAGTTTGACTTAAACAACTGTACTATGTACATCATTTTGATCACTGTTACAGAGGCCTAGGCTATATGGGTAGATTATCTTAGTTAACTAAATGTGTGGAAGGAGAAGAGTCCAGGATCCCCTGGAGAATAGTCTTAGCAAAGGTTGATCTGGAAATGAGAAGGAGTCAAGCTTGTAGATCTTTGTAAAAGTATGTGCAGAGGACTAAGTAGTAGGTAGTAAAATACTTCTAGTATCCATATCTTTCCAAAAAAACTATAGAACAAGCCAACGCCTTGGTACAATGGACCTTGGCCATGTCTGGAATAGTTTTTCTATGGTGAGTATATCAAGAGATAATACCATAAGACAACAATTTGGCAACAGTCTGTTTTGACACATGCTGTTTCTTCTTCTTTCCTTCACAAGAAATGAACAATTGACATCTGTGGGTATTCAAGATATGGAGTATCTTTTCTCCCTCATTTTTAGAATCAGAAAAGAAAACAGGAAGATGGATAGTTTGGCTTAAAGTAAACTTGGATACCGCTTTAGGCTTAAAAGGATTAGTGCTCAAAGAAACCCTGTTCCTATGGGAAATGAGATAAGGTTGACTGAACATAAGACTCAGATACCCTTCTTGATGAGGTCACAGCAAGCAGTAAATCAGTTTTCCATGTTAGCAACCTCGTCAGACAGATTTGCTGGTTCAAATGGAGTGAATATTAGCGTTTCTAACCTAAAAAATTAAGATCTCAAGGACAGGCCACGGGATTTCTTGGAGGCCTCTTATGCAAACTCCTTTCAAGAACATTTTGACATGATAGTGCTTTGAAAGAGGAGGATCCATGGGTAGACATGCTGAAAATGCTGATAAATGAACCTTGTAGATGAATAAGTAAGGCCATAGGCTAGTAACTCACAGAGATACTGTAAAACCAGAGAACACCTAACTCTGAATGGGTGCTGGTTATATTTTTGACACCAACTAGAAAACCTTTTCTATTTGTAAATATATGATTTTCTTGTAGCAGGCTTAAAGGATTAAGACCTTATCATCTAGGCAGCCAAATGAAGATGACTAAAGTCAGGGTGTATCAAACATACCTGTTCTTGAGAAAATAGATCAAGTCTGTGAGGAAGCTTGTGGTAATTCCCCCTGACCTTTTCCAAAAGAGCAGAGAACATAGTTGCCTGGACCAGAAGGGAATCATCACAATGATCTTGGAGGAGTCCTTCTGCTTAGGGCAATTAGATGATATAACAAAGGACTTTAAAGAAAAAGGCTACCATGAATCTCATCTTAATCAGGCAAAAAATGAGATCCTTAGTATGAGGGATGGAAGAGCGAGCCCTTTTTTCTCAGACACTGGATTAACTGAAAGGGAACAGCAAATGGGTGATAATCAGAAATTACGTTATACAATGACATATAATAGGGGGAGTAAGTTAATTGAAGACATCATTAAGGAAAATTGGGACATTTTGAAAGCAATTCCTGGACATGAAAGATGGCGTAGTGAAAGACCTTTTTTCACCAATAGAAATTCTAATAGTCTGAAAAAATCTTTGTGTTATAATGACTTTGCCTTAAATAAGAACCCTGAAGTTAAATATAATAGGAAGGGTACTATGCCTTGTTATAACTGTTCATCATGTAATGCTATTTGTAGATCTGTTGAATTTATACACCCTAATGACAATAGGAAATTTACATTTGATTGTGCAGCTACATGTAACACTTGTCATATAGTATATTTAGCTACCTGTTTGAAGTGCCAAGCATTTTATGTAGGTAAATCTATGAAAAAGCTACGAGATAAAATTATTGAACATCATTCTGAGATTCGACGAATGGTAAAAACTAATTCTTTGGCTAAACATATAAAAATGTTTGATATCTCACATCAATTTGTTTTTAGAGTTATTGATAGGTTAACTTTGAACATTAGACGAGGTGATGTTGTAAATAAGTTAGATATTAAAGAGTATGAATGGATCATTTGTATGCAGGCAGATAAATCTCCTGGTATAAATAAACAAGTTAGTTTGAAACTAATATTGAAGTCTAAACATCAAATGATTAGATAGTAATGACTGAATAATTGTTTTATTTTTCTATTGGATGGGTTGTTTCATGTGAGCTTTTTAAAATTTGTATAAAGTGATTATTATGTTTGTATATGTTTTTACAACACTGAGGAAGGGCTTATAGTCTGAAAGCTTTGTTTTATTAAATTATTTCAAATGTTGTGGAGCACATTTTTACTTTTGAGCTTGTCTATAATACCAGAATGGGGAATGGTGTCAAAGGCCTTTGCAAGGTCTAGGTAGGCTGTGTGGACCACCTTTCACTCATCTATAGCCTTGGTAACTGTCTCAAAGACGTCCACCAGGTTTAGGAGGCATGATCTGCCCTTAACAAAGCCGAACTGGGTAGGGTCCCATGTTTGGAGGTTCCCAATGCCTCTGTTAATGAGTTCTATGATGATGTGCTCCATAGCCTTGCAGACCAGGCTAGTCAGGCTTATAGGGCAGTAGTTCCCAGGGTCTGTTGTGGCTCCACCTTTGTGGAGTGGGATAACTATTGCTGTGCGCCACTCTATGGGTACATGGCCTGTGGAGAAGCTGAGTTTGAACAGTACGTTTAAGTGAGGGGTTAGTTCATTTTGGAGCTTGTGTAAGATGCAGCCTGGACACCATCAAGTCTCATTGATGCTGTGTTTTTGGCTTTGGAAAAGGCTGTTTTAACCTGTGTGTCTGTGATTTCAGGTGCTCTACATTCTTCTGGTATGGTTATGGGCCCTTTTGGGGGTGAGAGGGGGGTGAAGTTTGCACCGAACCTGTCTGCCAGGATGTTGGTAATATCACTTGGTTCAGTGTATTTTGTGCCATTCTGCACTAACTCAGAGCAGATCTGAGAGTTGCCACTTAGATTCTTGACATAGCAAAAGAATGCCTTGTGGTTATCTTTGGAGTCCTTGGCAATTTTTCTTTCGAAGCTAGCCTTGGATGGTTTTATGAGGGATCGTAGTTTCTTGTTGATACTGATCAGGAATGTCTTCCCTTCTTGGGATTTTACTGTTTTCTGTACTAGTTTCTTCCTTCTATTGTATAGCTTATTTATGGCAGGGGTCCACCAGACTGGTTTCCTTTTCTTGGAGGAGCGAGTCTTGGTTTTGCTTGGGATAGCATGATCCATGCATTCTTGTAGGTGCTCGTAGAGTGCATTAGTGAAGAATTCTGCTGTTTGGACAGCGTTATCCTTTAGCATGGGAACTTTGAAACTTTCCACCTCGGTCTTAAGTAATATTAAGTTTGGTTTTGAAAAGTTTTTCATGGTGGTTTCCTTGACCGGGGGTGGGGGTAGAATGTGGATATCCAGAGTGATTATTTTATGGTCAGATCTAACCAGCGAGGGGGTTGACCTCCAGTGTGGAACACCGGTCGCCCTTGTTGGTGATGACCAGGTGCAATATGTTGTCACCTCTGGTGGGGGTGTTGACTTGTTGATCCAGGGCATTTGATTTTATAAATTCTAGGAAACGTTGGGCAAGGGAGTTAGTACTTGAGTAGTTCTCCCAGTTAATGTTTGGGTAATTGAAATCACCCAATATTAGGGTGTTAGGTAGGACCTTCATATTTTCCATTGTTTACAGGAATGTGAAATGGGGGTCCTGGGACATGGTGGGTGATCTGTAGCAAGCTACAATTTGAATTGCAGGTTTGCCCATTCTTAGTTGCACATGGATGATCTCTGAAGCATCGTGCTGTGCCACTAACCTGGAGGTGTGGGTATCCTTGATGAATATGGATACGCCCCACATTTTGTATTTCTGTCCGGGTTCTGTAGCTGAAATGTATGGTATGAGTTGTAGCCTGGTAGTGCTGGGTTGCTGTCTGGAGCCTTAAACTAGGTTTCTGTTACTGCACAGGTATCGATTTTCTCCATACTGAGGAGTGCCTCGAGTGTGTGCATTTTGAGGTATAGACTTCTGGCATTGAGTAGCACTACCCTCCGTTTTTTGTTACTTGTGCTATTTACAGTGGTAGGTTTGTCTTTTGAGCCTTGCCTAAAAAAGGCACTATGGGGGTGGCAAGAGCCTTGGCCAGTATTCGAAAGCCTAAGGGTGACAGGTGCAAGCCATCTCTTGCGAAGCAGCGTGGCTTATTGAGCATGTCACCCCAGATGGACAGACACTGGATCCCCTTGGAATGCCACCAGAAGCTTAGCCAGTTGTTGAAATTGATACTTTTTTCTTTATACTGTGGTATCATTCTTGGTGAGGGCAGGATGCTACTCAGGGTCATACCGGCCTGGGCTACATGATTAGAGAGCTCTTGCATGTCTCTTTTCATGAAGTCCAGGGAGGTACGTCTCAGGTCATTCAAACCAACATGGACAATGACAGAGTCATATTTGTACTTGTTCTGGAGTAACCTGAGTGCTTGTGTTATGTGGAGGATCTTGGCACCCAACAGGCAGCTA